>NC_133619.1:429305916-429605916 GCF_048593235.1 Sminthopsis crassicaudata | reverse complement strand
TCTTCAATATATATTTACACAATTATCATGTGCACAAGAAAAATTAGATCAAAGAAGAAAAAATGAGAAAAAAAACCAAAAAGCAAACAATCAACAACAAAAAAGGTGAAAATACTATGTTGTGATCTACACAGTCCCCACAGTCCTCTCTCCAGTGTAGATAGCTCTCTCTATCACAAGTCTATTGAAATTGGCCTGAATCACCTCATTATTGAAGGGAGCCAAGTCTATGAGAATTGATCATTGCATAATTTTGTTGTTGTGTACAATGATCTTGGTTCTACTCAGTTCTCTCTCCAGTCATTTCTGAAATCATCCTGCTAATTATTTTTTAATAGAATAACAATATTCCATAACATTCACATACCATAACTTATTTATCCATTCTCCAACTGATGGGATCCACTCAGTTTCCAGTTTCTTGCTACTACAAAAAGGGCTGCTATAAATGTTTTTGCACGTTTCTCCATCACTTTCATCATGATTGTAAAGTGAGGATTTCCAAGGTATAAAGACTCACACTAATAATTTGATAATCACCTCTCAATGGTTCTACAATACACATGAAAGAATTCTTCCATAACAATATAAATCTATGTCAATTTCATGCATAGTTGATCCCTCAGTTCTAATTATACAGAGAACGGGGCTTATTAACCTTAATTGTTTCTCTATTTGTTAGGGACCTTAATTCCTTGACTTAAGGACAGAGAAAAGGATGGCTTTTAAAGTTTTTGAGCCAAGAAAATCATAACTCTGTGCCAAAATTTGAAGAGTTGAAGGGAGACAATTAGTATCCCATATTCTTATCATATGTAATCATTTCCCTAAATCATGTAATTTTTATATACACAATATTTCTTGCATGTGTTACCTCTTCTTATTTTTTATTGCCATAATCTTATTATGGGCCATTATGACCACTTGCCTATCCTAATGAAATAGCTTTTTCTTGAAATAGATTCTTAACATATCTTTCTAACTCTACTAATAGAATCAAAATATCCTAAATTTTAGATTTGAAAGAGGCATTTCTTTCTTTCTTTCTTTCTTTCTTTCTTTCTTTCTTTCTTTCTTTCTTTCTTTCTTTCTTTCTTTCTTTCTTTCTTTCTTTCTTTCTTTCTTTCTTTCTTTCTTTCCTTCCTTCCTTCCTTCCTTCCTTCCTTCCTTCCTTCCTTCCTTCCTTCCTTCCTTCCTTCCTTCCTTCCTTCCTTCCTTCCTTCCTTCCTTCCTTCCTTCCTTCCTTCCTTCCTTCCTTCCTTCCTTCCTTCCTTTCTTCCTTTCTTCCTTTCTTCCTTTCTTCCTTTCTTCCTTTCTTCCTTTCTTCCTTTCTTCCTTTCTTTCTTTCTTTCTTTCTTTCTTTCTTTCTTTCTTTCTTTCTTTCTTTCTTTCTTTCTTTCTTTCTTTCTTTCTTTCTTTCTTTCTTTCTTTCTTTCTTTCTTTCTTTCTTTCTTTCTTTCTTTCTTTCTTTCTTTCTTTCTTTCTTTCTTTTTCTTCAATTGGGGTGAAGAGACTTGCCTAGAATCACACACCTAGCAAGTGTTTAGTGTCTAAGGTCCTCCTGACTTCAGGGCTGGTCTGTATCCACTGCACCAACTAGCTGACCCAAATGCATTATTTAATTTTTAAGCCATTTTCTTTTTCTCTTGTTACTTACTGGTTCTTTTTGAGGTAATATAACTTCCAGCTGCTTTTTGCTTCTTGTATTCTCTTCTTTTATCTCACCACTGATCAGACATCAGGTGGAGTCTCCTTATCTCTTCTTGCCTAGTCACTTGCCACTGACTTCCTCCTTTTTTTGGAACATTATGCTTTTATAAATGTTGCAGAAGATAACATTAATTTTTTTTTAGCTGCCAATATCCATTATACTGTTGTCTCATATACAGTTCACTATCAACTCAAATACCTCTTCGTTATACTTTGAACTCCTTTTAAACCAACTATGGTTAACCTTTGGCTTTCTGAATCTAAATGCAGGGCTCTACCCTTCTTAAATGTCATCTTGCTAGAGTTGACCCAAAGTATTCTATCTTTCTGAGATTGAGGGGAGGAAGTGTATTTTATCACCCAGCATGTTAGGTCAAAGCTTTTGAACTGTGGGCTGTGATTCTATATGGGATTATGTAACAATGTGGGGATCACAAAATTATGATTTATTATAGTAAATGGTTAATTTGCATACCTTTTTATATACCCATATAACCAGGGGCACCTAAACATTTCTCTGGAGGAAAAAAAATTTCTCCTGTGTGGAAAAATTTCTGAAGCCCTGTGTAAGATATCCTTTCTGGCTTTATGGTACCTGTGGTTAGATAAGCTTATCATTGATGTTTTCATTCAAGAAATTGATTTAAAAGAGGGGAAGAGAAACATATGTTGAAAAGAATGGAGTTTAGGCTAAAGCTCTAGAAGCCTTTTAAGCTGACACTAATCACTTAATAAATACTGCTTATAAATGATCATTGAGGCAGCTGGGGCATAGTGGACAGAGGATTGGATTCAGCGGTAAGAAAACCTGGGTTCAAGTTTAAACTCTCAATGTTCTAGGCAATTCTCTAAGACAATATGATGCAGAAAAGAATTTTAATTTTATTATTGTAATTTATGTAGAGAAGTAAAAAATCATGATAGGCATTAGTTTTGCTCTATTTGACCTCTGGGAAGAACTAGTGGCAAGAGATGAAATAATAATAATGCTAAGCATGGACATAACACTTTAAGGTTTACAAAATGCTTTATATATAGTATTTCATTTTGTAATATTACAGTATTAATTTTTATCTTTAATATGTATGTATATATTTTTCCTCCCAATTATATGGTTTTAAAAAAAAGGTTTTTTTTTTAAATTTTGAATTCAACCTTTTATTCCTCTTATCTCCCCTCCTTTTTCTCTCTCCTCTCTGAGCCAGTAAGCAATCAAATATAGGTCATAGGCATTTACATAAAGGATATTTTCTCATTTGATCTGCATAGCAATCCTGGGGAGCAGTGCTTTTACTATCCCCATTTTCCAGATGAGGAAGCTGAGCTCAAAAGATATTGTGACTTTTCCAGAATCACACAGCTAGAAGTGCAGGATTCATATTCAAAACTTCCTGATTACAAATCCAACACTATCTATTGTGCCACTTAGCTTCTCTCTTTGCACATAAACTGCAAAAAAGCAAATTGAGGTTTAAAGTTAGTGGGGGGAGCTTTAAAATAATTACCTTTAGGAGTAATGAGTTTTCTTTCACTGGGGGGGGGCGTTAAATAAAGGCTGGATTATCTTCTTTAGGTAGATTGTAGTAGGCATTCTTTTTCAAGCGTCTGTTGAACTACGTGGCTACTGAAATCCCTTTTAATTTTGAATTTCTTTTATTCTTTGTATTTGTATATTAAATCTTGTAGGAATTCAAAGTACTTTTTATGAATGACTTAATTAAAATTAATATTAGAACCTGTTTTTATTTGTATCTGAAATTCAAACTTGATTATAAAAAGTCATTCTCAAGAAATAATTCTGCAGTTTTAGACGATTTAAAATGGCTAGATAGTGTAAGGTATGATAGCTATGTGTAGGAAAGAATGAGTTGGTAGATTTAGAAAAATATGGGAAGACTTGCACATATGAAGGATGTTGTTAACCATCTTCAGAGAAACAGAGGACAGATCTTACATAGATGTATATGAATGTACATGTGCATATATATGTATGTCGTTATAGATACCTATGTATAGATAGAAATATGTATGTATAAATAATATACATATGCATATATATATATATAAATGTACATATAATTATTCATACTTAATTGTAGTTTTCTTGGAGTAAGTGGGGAGAAAAGAAAAAAGAATAAAAAAATTAATAAAAGAAAAGTAGAGAACAAAGGAAAACCTATAAGGAAGCAAAGAAAAAGTAAACAACTCTAAACACAATGTCTAGTATTTATGATATAGGTTTCTTGAAATGGAAATTTATTGTTTCACATATGCTAATGGAAATTTTTTCTATTTAAGTTTATATATATATATATATATATATATATATATATATATATATATATATATATTTTTTTTTTTTTTTTTTTAAAGAAAGAATTCTGCAGATGAGCTCTTATCTCAAAACATTTAAGAAGCCATAACCCTCATCCTTCCCCTTTAAGGAAGATATCATCAGCTGTTTGTAGATGGGCAAATTAAAACACTGATGAGATCAGTGTCTTGCTTCATATCTTTAATGAGTCACAGCCAACATTGGACTTCAGAATATGTGTGTGGTTTTATTATTTTTCTTTTTTATTATTCTAATGCATATCCTGTCACTTATAAACTATGTTCATAAGTGCCAAATAAATCTGGTCTTGACTCAAACTCTTAGGCAACTGGTCCTTTAGTAAACATTTTGGTAGAACCAGTTGGAATTCTATACCTGATTTCTGTTAATGCTAGGTGAGTAAACAGCACATTAAGGTAATGCAGTGTCCAAACAGGGTGCAGGTGATGGAATATAAGGTCCAAGTCTTAGCTCACAAGCTTGGAGCTAAGAAAGATGTACCTTAAAAGAATGTTATTCACCTCTTCAGAAGAATCCCACTCAGGATAAGTGCCACTCAGACAAGAATGTTCTCCAAACCTTAAACACACATTTACAATTTAAATAGAATAGTCTGTAATCTTGGAAATTGGAATATCTGAAAACCAAATGCAAAGATAAGTATGTTAACTAAATGAGGGTCTAAGAGGCAGAATTTGTTGGTCCCTTTTCAGTACGTACAGTCATCCAAATCTCATTAGTCTAGGCAAGGATTCCCATAATCTTTTTTTTTTTCTTTAAAAACTTCTTGGAGAATTTGGTCTATGGACCCATATCTCAGAATAATTTTTTTAATGTACAAAACAAAATGCATAGTATTATAAAGAAAATTGTTATTTTGAAATTGAATTTTAAAATATTTTAAAAAACCCAAATAATTTTAGAGATCCCAGATTAAGAAGTCCTAGTCTAAAGGGCTGTATATACACAAAAGGATCTTTTGATTTCAGTTTGGTTTCTCAAAAACACTTTTTTCCCAGGCAATAGAATGTGCTGAACAGATGACATGACTGTTCTTGTGTGTTCAGCAATTAAACCTCTCCATGTAAATCAATATATTTACATTTGGTTCATTAAGCTGTTTCTTATGACTTGTTTGTCTTTGAATATACCCAAACCTTAGGAAAGTGCTTGACAAAATAGGAGGCACCTGATAAACTCTTATTAATTTATTTATTGATTACAAATCAGTTCCACAGAGACCTAATAATGTTTACTCTCTTTTCTCAGTTTCCCCA
This sequence comes from Sminthopsis crassicaudata, assembly GCF_048593235.1. Classification (NCBI taxonomy): domain Eukaryota; kingdom Metazoa; phylum Chordata; class Mammalia; order Dasyuromorphia; family Dasyuridae; genus Sminthopsis; species Sminthopsis crassicaudata. Next base: position 429,600,594 of record NC_133619.1, on the reverse strand, counting down.
ACTTCCTTCAATACTGAGCTGAACTCCCATCTTCAGAAAGAAGCTTCTTTGGCTGGTAGGGTCTCTCCCTTTCAGATAAGCTTTTATTTATTCTGTAAATATTTTGTCTGTGGGTGGTTACCTTCATGTTTATCTCTTCCTTTAGAATATGTGAGTCTTGAGAAAAAGGATTATTTTTGATTGTTTGTCTTCTTAGTGCTTTGGAGTAGCATATAAGTGCTTAATAAAAACTTGTTGACTGACTTGCTGTTGTTTCTGAATGAATTTTGTTTGTCTCTCTCATCATCTTAATGGTGTTATTCTGTAGTTGTAGCAAGAGAAGCAGCATGGTATAGTCTATAGAGTTTGGAACCTAGTGTCAAGGAGGCTTGGATATCAAATTTTTTTTTCTTTTACTTCCTAATTCTGTGGCAAATCATTTAACTATTTGTAAGCCTCAGTTGATTTTGTGAGATTAAATGATAGATGGGATCCCATCTGTGGCAGAACTTCACAGAGAAAATCACAGATCTTTGACAAATTATTAAAATTTTTTAGCCATTTAGTAGTTATTGAGGAAGTTTAAATATTGTTTCTAACTATTTATAGAAGGGAGCTTTCCTGTTGTAAGAAACCCGGTTGGAACTTCTTCTGCTCCAAAGTTTACCAAGAGCTGTTCAGAAATCTGCTTCTATATAACCAGTTAATCAGTCAATTGACAAGCATTTATTAAATGCAATATTTAGCATTTATATGCTACTATATATATTCCAGGCACTGTGTTAAGCACCAGGGTAGCAAAGAAAGGCCAAAAAAAGGTCTATTCTTAACTCGTAATCAAATGAGGGAGACAATGTGCAAACAACTATGCACAAGCAAGATACAAGCTAAATTGGGGATAACATCAGAAAGGAGGACTGGGAAAGACTTCTTTTTCTTTTCTTTTAAATGGTATTTTATTTTTTTCCAATTACATGTAAAAACAATTTTTAATGTTCAATTAAAAAAGAAATTAAGTTCCAAATTTCCTCTATTCCTCACTCCCTGCACCCCCTCACTTAAAATGGTAAGAATTTTAAGTAAGTTATATATTTGGAATCACATTAAACATTTCCACAATTGTCTATTGTATAAGAGGAAACAGAACAAAAGGAAAGAAAAATGAAAATAGTATGCTTTCATCTGCATTCAGATTCTTTGGATGTGAATAGCATTTTCTATCATTTAGTGTTTTGGAATTTTCATAAATCATTGTATTTGTGAGAAGAGCTAAGTCAATCATAGTTGATCATTGCACAATATTGCTGCTGCTTTGTACAGTGTTCTCCTGATTCTGATCACTTCATTTTACATCTGTTTATATGTCTTTTTCTTTTCAGGTTTTTCTGAAATATACCTACTTATCATTTCTTGTAACATAATAGTATTCCAGCAATTCATATACAACACTTTGTTCAACCATTCTTCAATTGATGGGCATCCCTTCAATTTCCAATTCTTTACCACCACAAAAAGAGCTGCTATAAATATTTTGGTGCATGTAGGTCCTTTTCCTTTAAAATAAAATCTCTTCGAGATACAGACTTAATAATGGTATTACTAGATCAAAGGGTATGCAGGACTTTATAGCTCTTTGGGCATAGTTCCAAATTGCTTTCCAGAATGGTTGGATCAATTTACGACTTTACAATAATGCATTAGTTTTGGGAAAATACTTCTTTCAAATAGTAGTATTTTGGGTGATATTTGAAAGAAGATGAGGAGGGGCATAAGGAGAAAACGAAGCTCTAGCTCAGAGAAAATGCTCCATATTGGGAAGTGGAATATTGTGAACATAGAGATCCAGGAGCCCTGTGCCACTGGTTCGGAGTATGCAAAAAAGAGTAAAGCATAAGAAGAATGGAAAGTCAGGAAAGGGCCAGGTAATGAAAGGCTTTAAAAGCCAAACAAATATTCATAGTGTTCTATACCCACAGAATGACAAAATATGTGAATAGTCCAGCATAGGAACTATTGGTTTTTCTTTTCAGGAAAACAAGGGAAAACCAATTTACAGAAGGAATGTTTTCATTGCTTGGGTTTGGTACATACCAAGTCAAAGTTAGGGAAAGTTACTGGACCTGTGATTTAATTAGCATAGGGAATTCCTGAGTCAGGAAATTTCTTCTACTAAAGTAGGTCAGCATCCTCTCTACAAATTACACACTTAGAAAATTTCTAGCAACACTAAGAGGTTATTGTATACTAGTATATGTCAATATCAAGACTTGAATTCCAAACTTTCTGGCTTCAAGTTGTGTTTTTTGTCTCCTAATATATGTAGTCACTGTATTATAAAAATTTTTAAGAGGGTGAGAAATGAACTTACATGACTTTTTGGGTGAGGATAAACAATGTCAAACCTCTAACAATCTCTTTAGATCATAGTTGGTATTTTACTACCAGGTTTGGCAAACAATTGGAAAGTGGAAAAATTCGCATAACTTTATTTCCAGGAACTGAGTAAAGTGAGATAAAACCAGTAAAGGCAAAAGAGACTACCCAAAAGACTGAAAATGGGAAGAACTTGTATATGAGCAATATTACATTTGCCTGGCTGTTTAAAAAGAATAAAACTGCCATGTTAGGCAACAAGAAAAACAATTCCAGTTACCATTTTAATATTAAAGAGGAACAGGAAAAGGGACTAATATGATTGTACACCCTGGCATAATGGAGTAATGAGTAAGAAGAGTCATTGGGAACAAGAATAGTCAGTTTATAAGGAACTTCATAGTCTTTGGAGTGCTTTCACTTTAAAAATACAGTTCTATGAGGTAAGCAGGAATTGTATTTTTATCTTCACTTTATAAATGAGGAAATGTTTACTCAGAAAACAAATTCAACTCAGTTCCTTAATGATATTGCTGGAATATAGAAGTGACTCTGTGGTTTGGATTTTTTTTTTACCCCCATCACATTGCTTCTAATGATCAATGTTGGACACTGTAAACCAGCTATGTAACTGCCATTAGTTTTTGCATAATACTATGCTCACTGATGGGAAGCTAGGTGGTACAATGGATAGAGAGCCAGACCTGGAATCAGGTAAACTCATCTACCTTCTAGCCTCACTTACTGTGTGATCCTAGGCATGTCATTTAACCTAACTCTGTTTGTCTTAGCTTCCTCAACTATAAAATGAGCTGGAGAAGGAAATGGCAATTCACTCAATAGTTTTGCCAAGAAAACCCTAAACAGGGTCAATAAAATCTTACATGACTTAAACAGTTGAACAATAACATGCTTATTGATGGAAAGAGTGATGAATCAATACCGTGTGTGTCTGAGCAAAGAGTGAAATTAGTGCAAGAGCTCAGATGAAGAGAAATTCTTCATCTTTTGTGCTCTGAGACAAGACATGCATAGTACTTCCATTTTAGATCACAATTAGGAAAGAGTATTGCGCTTTTATTGATTCTAAGCTGGGCCCTGGCATCAAAGTCCATCACTCTAGAGCAGTGGTTCTCAAATTTTTTAAATAGGGGGCCAGTTCACTGTCCCTCAGACTGTTGGAGCACCGGACTATAGTAAAAACAGAAACTCACACTCTGTCTCGGCCCCTCAGCCCATTTGCCATAACCGGGCAGGCCGCATAAATGTCCTCAGCAGACCACATTTGGCCGGTGGGCCATAGTTTGAGAACCCCTGCTCTAGAGTTAGTTAGAATGATTTGGGTTTAATTCTTGTCTCTGCTACAAACTGACTAATCCTTAATCTCTCTCTGATACTATGAGTTACAAACGAGTTGCTAATTTACTTTAATAGAGGTAGTTTCTACACTGGAAATTCTCTGTCCTTGATGAAGTTATCAATCCAGATTAAAAAAACACCTCCTGGTGTTTCTGTACAATTGAGACTCATAGAACACTGTGATCTTAGGGAATTCAAAAAGATCCAAAGGAACACGGAACGATGCATGGTAGATATACTTAACGATGTGCTGGGACTAACAAAGTATAAGATCCTGATCAAATTCTCTAGAATACAGGTCCTCTGTATTTCTGTAGGTTGTCATTATACAAGGACAGAAACATAGTCCATTTATGGCTCCAAAATTGAAGTTGTCATATACATTTACAATCCCAAACACTTGTTATTTATTATATTGCAGGTTTTCCACTAAATAGAATATGCCTGTCCAACTTAGTCACTGGATTTAGTAATTATGTTATTGCAGAACATTGCTTCTTTTCAGAGATTTTTTTCTGCCAGTGAAGATCATAAGGGGAATTCATTCAACAAGGGAATCTAATTCTGAAAAAAAGGATTTTCTGTCTCATTCTCTTAACCCTTGGAAATCTCATGCATATCGGTGCTGGTAAGTGGCAATTGCAACTGATTAATTTATGGTTTAGTACCTACTGCTTTAGATGCTATCATTTTGCATTTGGGGATTTAAAAAGCCTTTCCACACAGGATGTCTTCACACAGTTGCATCTCATTATTATTATAGCATTTCCCAATGAAGGAGGTAATGTTACACCTGTGGTGATGAGTGAAAGGAAAATGTCAAAACAAAGTGAAAAACTTTTCAAAGGTTAATAGAGTACTATATAATAATAGTCACAATCCCTATAGTGCTTTAACATTTACAAAACTTGGGTTGCAAATATTATTATTCCCTTTTAATAGATGAAGAAACTGAAGTTTAGAGAGATAATGTAATTTGCTCATAACAATACAGTTAATAAGTGTTGAGCCACGCTTCAAACATAAGTCCCTTAATTCCTAAGTCTGGTTCTGTGTGCCATAATAAAAGGTTTATAAAAGTTTTTGAAGGAAGAGAAAGTCTTGATATATGGCAGTATTTTTAGGAGGAAGCATGCTGTAATGAATAGAGCAGTGGGTTTGGAGTTAGGAATACTTATCTTCATGAGTTCAAATCTGGCCTCAAACACTTATTAGTTGTGTGATCCTGGACAAATCACTTATCCCTGTCTCAGTTTTCTCATCTGTAAACTGAATTTGGAGAAAGAAATGGTAAATCTTTGCAAAGAAACCCCCCCAAACTGAACACAAAGCATCAGACGCAACTTAAAAATTCAACAACAAATAGGATTGAAAAGAACAGTGGATCAGGAGTTAGTGGAAGTCATTTCAATTACGGCCTCATACTTATTCTCTTTGTGAGCTTGAGCAAGTCATTTAACTTTTGGGGCCTCAGTTTCTTCATCTGTAAATGAGAAGTAGTTAGAATAGATAGCCTTTGAGATCCCTTTCAGCTCTAGATCAATTATCATATGAAACAAAACATAAACATTATTAGGATAATATTAAGACAAATTTAATTTTGACAAAATAGAAATAAACATCCTTTTTTACTCCTTTTCTACCTTGCAATATTTCATAACCCTTTATATTTACTTACCTTTGCTCATGTTTTATAGTGATTCTATCTCCCCCCCTATAGAAGGTTTATGCCTTTGCATCCCTACTTTCTGTGAACAGGGGAATTTGCATATTTTAGGAGCTTAATTAATATTTGTTGAAGTTTTGTTTTGAATTTTTTTTTTAGGAATTTTTATACCTGTGTATCTGAAGAATCAACAACAGAGGGATTTCAAGGAATTTTTCTTTCTCCAAACTTAAAGACGCATATTTTTTTCTTGAGAAAAAGGTTTTTTTCCCCTTCTCCCCAAAGCAAGGGCTTATTAGAAGCACATGATACAACTTAAAAAGGGAGCCAAATAACCTAACATCTAAAAGAGGAAAGCTTAAATGAAAGAGCATACCTGAGATAGAAATAATAATATAACATTTTTTTCAATAGTAAAAAGTGAAAGAAACCAAAAATTCTACCTTGGACCTAAGTGTGGAAGTTGACCATGAATAGAAATGAAAAGCTAGAGATTTATCATTTCAGATACATTTCATCATACATTTCCTTTTTTTCCTTTTTTTTTTTTTTTTTTTTTTTTTATATGAGGCATTTGGAGTTAAGTATCTTGCCTAGGGTCACACATCTAGTAAGTGTAAATACATTTTCATTGGAGAAACAATGTGGTGATTTTAAGGTAGATTTGTTTTGAGAAAACAAATTTTAAATAACCACCACATTCTTAAGACTAGAAGAAACTTCAGAGGCCATCTATTTCAACTGCTTTATTTTACAAACAAGGAAATTTAGGGAGGTTATGTGCCAACAAGATAGAAACTTATACTGGGACTGATTCTATATGAACTCCATAGGAAAAAATGAGAATGAGATGATGGCCAAAAAATAACAGTAGTAATCATAATGGTGGAATTATGTAATATATCACTTGAAAGCTATAAAATGTTCATATTTAGCAAAGTTCTAATAAGACATGGCATTATATCTTGCTATCTTTCATAAATTAATGGATGACAAATTCTAATTTTAGAAATATAGGCCTCAAAATGTCTTTGGCAATTCAAAAAATAAGTTGTGGGCAATGAACATTATTAACACAAACAAAGATTACAGCTTCTATTTATGTTATGTTATGTTAACTTTGGATTTATGACTTTTCTGGGAATTTGCCAGATTCCAATCAGATCCAGCAGTGACACAATGGGAATGTCATTTTCATGTTTTACAAACTGTGTACTGACCTAGGAGTGAGAAGTTCTGAATTTTAATACTGACTGTGAAGCTTCCTAGCTAAGTGGCCACTTTCTAGCTACATTTATTACCCTGTGCCTCAGCTTCATCATCTGTAAAATGGCAATCCTATTACTTGCACTTCTTATTTCACAGGATTGTGACAAAAAGAGTAGATTTTAAATATCAAAATAGAATAGGAATGGGAGCTGTTTTAAAATTATTACTCATGATTCTCTATCCCCAGTAATTTAGTCTTTTTTCTTTGTTATTCTTCCTCATATTTTAAAGTGAAGGTTATTTAATGAAAACTCAATGTTTGGCTGACATTAAAAAATGAGTTATAATGCAATATTACTTTGAAATTATTTTAAAATTTATTAATAGATTATGTACTTATGAAAAGAGACCCTAGATCTTCATTTAATCATATTCAGAGAGGATTGTTATTACTTTGGTAGCATTGGTTTAATAAATGCTGACAGATAACAGCTTCTCACTGAAATGCAAGTACAATGCCCAGTCGCTTTCATCTGCTAACATTTCTGAAAAATTCTTACCAGTTGGGGAATCATTTGGCTTCCTGGCTTGCATTACTCTGTATATGCTAGGGAGAAATATCATAAAACTCCATGGAACTTAATTGTCAATTTCAGATGTGGCCATTAAAAAGGCAATGGAAGTATTTCCAGTTACTAACATCTCTTCTCTTCTCTCCCTTTGCCCCTGGTATAAGCAAGCTAGACAGGAAAGGTGAGGAAAGTCCTAGAAATCATTTAGGCAATCTACCTGAGGTACTTTTGCTTGTGTATCTTAATGACAGTAAAAATCTCATGAAAATAAATCCTATAACCCATGTATATTTCAGATTTTTTCAGTCATGTCAGACTCTCTGGAGTTTTCTTGGCAAAGATACTGAAGAGATATGTAATTTCCTTCTCTAGTTCATTTTACAGATGAAGAAACTGAGGCAAATAAGGTTAACTGATTTGCCCAGGATCACACAACCAGCGCGTGTCTGAGGCCATATTTGAGCTCATGAAGATGAGTTTTCCTAATTTCTGGCCTGACATCCTATTCACTGAGTCACCTAGCTACCCATATAGCTTGTGTACTTTGTAACCACAACAAAAAATATTTTACACTAGCTTACCATCTCTCCTGAAATCTCATTCATCTCCCTTGAATAGATCAAAATACCTGACCATGTTCTTTAAAGCCTCTTCTAGGAGAGTCTGCTGTCCAACTATCCACTTTTCCTTATACTAGTCAGTCTAATATACTTATGATTTCCCCGTCACATTGAGTATCTCTTCTCTGAGGTCATCTACAATTTCACTTCTCTTTGCTGGGAATGCCCTTCTCTATTTTTAAATCATCTCATCCTTCCTTCATCTTTCTGGGTTATATCCAGAAACAAGAATGGTCACTGTAGTTATGGCACCTTAGTATTTATAAGGTGCTCTTCTATGGTGACAAGCTCAAATAGGAATAAATCCCTGTAGCATATTGACTGAGAAAAAGCACAAGTTAACATTATTCACGTTGTATTGCATTTTCATTAATTTTGTTCATTTTGTTCATTTTAACCTGGTTTAGGCTACTCTGATGAGTTTTAGTGGCAACTTATCGTCCTTCAGATAGTTTGACAATTCTATGTACAGGCTTATTTGAGGTTGACATCAACCTCCTAGCATGGCACAAAAACCTGAGTTTAAGTAGCAAAGCTGAGAGAATGTAGACTTTTAATCGAGAAGACCTGAGTTTGAATGTTGCCTTTAACATTTTGGCCTATAACTTTTTGTTGATGCTGTTTCCTTCTCTGTAAAATAAGAATAATAATAGTAACTGCCTTTCAAAGTTGAAGTGAGGATCAATTGTAACTCTGTATATAAAGCATTCTGTAAACCTTTTATGTGCTACTGTTATCAGAAGCTATTAGGTACTTTTATTCCTGTTTTACAAATGAAGAAAACCAAAGTCCTAAGAAGTTAAATAATTTATCTTCAATTACAATTACTTGCATTTCTACAAGGTGATAGAAACACTCTAATTAGTGTACTTGAGAAACTGATCTTCTTGATGGTTTATCCTGACATTCCATCTTCAAAATGTTATACATTTTGCAAAAAAGTTGATGTTGCATAGAATGCATGACTTCTACAGAGATATTCTATTACTCCCTTCCCTCCACCAGACTGTTCATCCCTCCTCTGACAAATTACCTTATTCTTGTTTAATATTTATCTAAAATACATTTCTATGTATATATGTTTTCTCTCTATGAGAAAATGTAATCTACTTGAGGTCAGGCACTTTTGTCATTGTAACCTCATCATTTAATGCAGAACCTGGCAAACTGTAGGTGCTTACTAAATGACTGTTGATTGATTGATTAGTTCACTGGAACCTAGGTCTTAATGAATTCGAGTGTGGAACTTTCTCCACAACATTGTTACTTGTCCAGCCTCATCCTGTTTGGTAGCTGTGCCCCTGTCATGGCAGCAACAGCTCTATTTTTCTTTGCTCCTTTTATATTCCCAAGTCTTTATATTTTGTTTTTCTTATTATGGAGCAACAATTACACAACAATTACTTAGGCATATGCTTACATATTTTTGTCACTTGCTTATTGTATTCTTGTTTCCTCGGATGAGATATTTTATGGTCCATATTAAGAGATTTTCTGCTTCTTCTCAAGGTTATAAAGTTCTTAGGCCTGTGCTTTGCACACTAGGGCCAAGCCATGTGAAGCAAGAATAAATCAAACACTCCACAGTTGACTTATAATTTTGTAATCATAGCAACAGCCAACTGCTGTGAGTCCATCCGACCACCATGGGGTTGATCTAATTTAATAGAATAGCATTTCTGCAGCTGGGAAAAACAAACTGGAAAGATATTTTCTTGGTTTAAGTTAGGTTATCATTTAAAGAAAGATGCTAGGCTCTCATCGTATCCAACAATGTTTTCCATTGTTTTCACATTCAAGTAAAATTAAATGAAGACTTTAATGGTACACAGGCAGTGTGTAATTACAAAAAATGGAGTCATAATAAATATTTAGGAGACAAGAGATACAAATAAGTAATAGGAATTTATGGTTTGTTGCTTTTCTTTCTCTGTGTGAAATCTTTAAAAAATTGAGTTTAGATAAAAAACCTTGAGAAAATTTAGCAGTGTTTCTTAATCTTTTTTGTGTCATGACCCTAGGGCAATCTGGGAAAGCCTTTGGATCTCTTTTCACAATAATGTTTTTAAATAAATAAAACAAAATGCACAGGCCTACATAGGAAATCAAGTGTAATAAAATAAAGTTATCCAAATATATTTCTTTAAATGCATAGACCTCAGGGTGAGAATCACTGATTGGGGGAAAATTATCTCTGGAACACAAATAGACATTTTCTTATAGCCTAAAAAGTTAGACAAGATTCATACGAACATAGCCAGGTATGCTTAAAAGTTGTTGTTTTGAAGAATATGAAGCAAGAGGAGAGGGTAGGTCAATATTTTGCAATGTGAATGTCAAGGATTATGTGCTTTTGGGAAAGCTGGACTTGACACCTGTATGGTACAAATCAGTGCTAATTACTGCCACCTGGCAGATTAGCAGAGGGTCAGGATGAGAAAGAAGCAATAGCCAGGCAGGCTTAACAACAGTGCTCCCAGGACTCCTTCTATAACTAGTCACCCTGCAGAGGGATTTTCTAGGAGGAAGCACAAGGTACTGTATTACATCTGAAGACCCAGAAAGTATGGATCCCAAGAGCCCTATTCCAGAGACTTGTAGAATACATGCCAAGTTAACCAACCTTTCTGAGGTGGTCAACAATTGTGTGTGCTATAAATGTAAGCTGATCAATTTTCTTGCTGGGGAGAAAATAAAAGGATTTTTAATACGACAATTCTATATTCTCAGTTAATAGACTGGAAAAAGATTTTCTAGTTAGGATAGAAGAAATAATTCAGAAAGGAAATCATGAAGAAAAAAAGCTTTTAAGGAAGAAGAGAAAATAATATAAAAATGGTTACTATGAAAATTAGAAAGAGAAGTCTAACTTTGATATCAGTAAAGCACATGGAAATTTAGATAACAACAAGCATTTATTAAGTATCTACTAAATGCTAGGGACTATATGAGCACTATAGAAACAGAATTAACTTTTTAATAATGTCTATCCTCTAGCAGCTTATATTTGATTATGGAGAAATGACATATAAGATTAAATGCAAAAAAATTCAAGAAAATTCAGAGTAAGGACACTGGCAATTAGAGACATCAGGATAGGTTTGCTATAGAAAATAATGTGAGTGCTGAGTTCTGAAGGAAGCTAGAGATTCTCTGAAGTAGAGGTGAAGAGGAAGTGCATGCTAGGTGGGAGGCACAGTTGTGCAAAGGTACAGAGATGGGAAATGGAATATTGTGCATGGTGAGCTGCTAGCAAGCCAACTTTTCAGGAATGTAGTCTATATGGAGAGCGATCTGCAATAATCCTAGAAAGGCAAATTATAGTTATGTTGCAATGGTCTTGAAAAATGAAACAAAAGCATTTGTATATTGACCTCGAGAGAAGAGGGGGGCCTTAGTGCTATGGGAACAGGAGTGAATGACTGGGTGAGATCTAGAATATCAGTTTGTCAACTTTTCAGAATATGGATTGGGAAGGGTAGAGTTTAGCTACAAAGCCAAGTAAGAGGATAATGGAAGAGGGGAGAGGTGAGAAGAATTTAAACTAGAATTATGAGGAGGAGAGCTCTTTGTAAAGCAATTCCATATATTTTGAAGAATCAGCAACATCTGATATGCAAACAGAAACTAAAAAAATCCTCTATGAGTCCTTCCTAGCAGATCTAAGGAAACTTATTACTAGTCTTAGAAGGAAGAAATCTGTTGTGGTATTTAGCTACTAATCATTCTGTATAGATAAACTGTGGTTCATTGGGATATAGATATATGACTAGTTGGGAGAGAGTCTTTGTCAGATTCTATCTGGAGAGAAACTATCAGAACCCCCAACATCTACCCATTTCACTTGACATTTTGCAGGTCAAAAAATATTAGGAAAAACTAGATTATATGCATGTATGTGCATGTTTGAGCATGAATATATGCATGCTATGCATATGTAAAATATATAATAGGAAAAAAGATTGGACTATAGGCAATATTTTCATTTCTACTTTTTCTAATAGTGAGTCTGACAGAGAAAAAAAGTTTTAAGTGAAGAAGAAATGGCTATTTATAGGTGGTGTTGAAGAACAAAATTTTGTAGTCTGTACTATGACTTATAATATTAGAATAAAGGGTTCACTGGAAAAAGATAGACTAGGAAGAGTATATTTGAATAGAGTGTCTTTGAAGTAATCAAAAGAACTTAAAAAAGTACTTTTTTTCCTTGCCCCTGTCTTTCTCCACCACTGAAAAACAAAAACAAGCTCCAATCCTTTATAACTAATATGTATAGTCAAGCAAAACAAATTTTATCATTGATCATGCACAAGAATGTATGGCTCATTCTGAATCACAAATCCATCACTCTGTCAAGGAGCAGGTAATATGCTTCATTGCTGGTACTCTGGATATTGTAAGTTTTTATGCCTTTCAAAGTTTTATTTTTATGATGTCATTTCTGAATAAATTGTTTTCTTGGTTCTGCTTGCTTCACTTTTCACAAATTCATACAAGTCTTCCTATGTTCCTCCGACATTATCCTTTTTTTGTCATTTGTTTTGGTGAAATAGTATTCCTTACATGCATATATCATTCAGTTCTTCATCAATTAACTGACACCTCTACAACAGGACTTAAAACTGAAATTTGAGGGAAATGGAAAAAATCAGCATATAATATAAAAGATGTTAGGTAGGAATTTAAGAGGAAATAATCCAGAAGAGAAATAATAGATATGGACTAAGATGTCTATTTAAAAATGTATTAAATATGCATAAAAGTGTGAACTTCATATTTTGACATTAAAATAAATATAATATCTGAAGTATTATTAATGTAAAATATATCATTATTATACTCTGGACTTAAGAATAATTCTGCCAGAAATAATTTCAGTTAATTTAATATTAATTGAATATTCAAGCCATTTTTAGCTTAGAGAAAGAGAGAGAAGTCTCAATTAGTATAGTCCCCTTTATGTCATTGGACAATCTTCTCTAACCCAAGGCAATCTGAAGTAACATTTATGCGAATCTTGAACAAGAAAAAGATGATAATATGTCAAAATCCAAGCTGTACTTAACATAAAAAAGTGATAATTCAATTGCTTTATTGACCACTCTCCTCAGCGGTCTTCCTGGAATAAAAAAAATATTGATTAATATTAGCATTTCTGTGGAGAAGAGTGGGTCGTGGCACTAATATTTCAGGGAATGTACAAAATGTAGACTACTATGTAGACCAATAGTCCTATTACTATAATGGTATAGAAATTAATAATCTAAGATAAGAGGTATTCTTTTTCAAAATTTGGTTACCATACTTAATTTATTTTTTCTAAGAAACATATTTTCTCATTGATTATGTTCACATCCAGAAAAACCTGGAAGATATTTTAGATCAGAGAAATCTTTTTTTCTTTCATATTTTCTGTTTTAAATGAAAGGAAACTTTAAATGTTTCCACACTAGAAACTGACAGGAAGTGACATATTAATGGAATATGACAATAGCAAGGGATTACACACATATACACACAACCCCAAGTTTAAAAAAGGAGTTGGAAGAATAAAATCTTATTTCCAAAACAAATCTACATTTATATGAAAACCCACAAACAAGATGAATAACATTTAATTGAAGGTAAAAAGAGAAAGAAATAGAAATGATCTTGCATGTAAACTGTAGATCATCTGCTCAGTAGAAGGGTATAGAAGATAATGCTTTCCTAATACATATTACAAAATCAGTACTTATAGTAATCATAAAGGATTTAAATGAAAAATATGCTGAAAATCTAATTATTCTAATAACAGAGCATTTGATAAGTTGACTTCCTTTAAGAACAGTTTTAGCTTTCACAAATTAGAGCAAACAGCAAAACAAAAACCTAAACCACAATATTTTGGAATTAATTCTGATTATTAAGGAATAACTGATTTCTAAGTGTGTCAATTATTGGAAAGAAATGACAATTATTTTAGAATTTTAAAAACTAAATTTGTGTTTCACTTTAAGATTTGCAAAGTATATTATATTGTCACATTTTGTTTTTCACAATAATTTTGAGAATGAGGTATTATTAATTATTTTAACTTTGAAGATCAGAAAATTGAGGTTTAGAGTGGTTAAGTGACTTATCTTGAGTTACACATCCAGTAAATGTCCCAGGATTTGAATTCAGATTTTTCTGACTAGAAGTCCACTTCTTTATTTACTATACCCCATGTAGCTATCAGTAGTGAAGGGGAAGAGAAACAGAGATAGACCCATACCCTAGAATCATTGGCAAATAGATCTCAAAATTTTCAGAGATAGCTATTTTGCCACATTCAGATATTAGTGGTAGAAGTATGACTAGATTGGAAATAAGGAACCATGTCCTAGCCTAGACTCTTCCACTTAATTAGGTGTGCTACTTTTAACAGCTTTTAAATAATGCATTCCCCAGCCTTCTAAACTTTCCTGTATTTCTATTGAGGGAACCATTGGTCATTTAGGACTGCCCTCATACAGTTATCATTTTTCCCTCTATTCAATTAGTTCAATTACTTGCTGGATGCTTTTGAGGCTAACTCCACAGCATCTCTTGAATTGGTACCATTGCCCCTCCTCAAACAGAGACCAATAGTCTAAGTATTGCTTAGACTATTGTACTGTTCTTCTAATTAGTCTCCTTGCCTCTAGATTCTATCCTCTCCATTCTATCCTACATACAGCTACCAAAGAATTGTCTGGCATTCTTTAAAAGAACCAAAATGACATCATTGTGTAAGATTTAACTTACAGTGTGGTCAACTGTGGCTGATCAGTCCAAGATGAGCTCAGCATGCTCTGCCTTCCACAAGTGGGGCACAAATAGTCCATGTAAACATTTTGGATAGATTCTCTAAATTTTCACATCTCATGTTTCTTTTGAGCTACTGTAATTCTGCTTTGCTAATAAAATACAGCTCCTTCTTTGATGGAGACATGCTATGATTGGTGGTCCTATGCTAATGTCTCCTATGCCACACAATCAATTGTATAATTCTTTAAAGGAACCTTGAGAGCGTCCTTCTGACCAACATATGAACATTTTTCCTTGTGTGAGTTTTCTGTGAAAGTTTTTTAGGCAAACACATATTTGGCATTCAAATAATTGTGGCTATCCCATCAGAATCATGCCCTCTACAGTAGAGTTTGAATGCTTGGTAGTTTAGCTCAAGAAAGGATCTCAGCACCCAGTACCTATTCTGCCAGGTGATCTTTAGAATCTTCCCAAGACAATTTAAAAAGAAGCAATTCAGTTTCCTGATGTGGCACTGGTTGATTATCCAGGTTTCACAAGAATACAACAATGAGGTCAGCACAATGGCTCCATAAACCTTCAGTTTGGTAGACATCCTAATACCTGTTTTCTCCCACAGTTTCCTTCAGAGCCTTCGAAACACTGAGCTAATTCTGGCAGAGCATGTGTCAATTTCATTATCAATGTATAGGATGTGTTCAGGGAAGATTAGTACATCTGGCATGAGGACTACCAAATGTAATCTTTGTAAACTATTTGTCGTGTCTCAAAATTCTCTTACGGCCCCCTACTATGGGTTTTAGTAATAATGAAAATTCATCAGCTTGGCTTTAAAGTTCTCCACATTTAAAGCTTTGATCTATCTTTCCAGACTTATTAAATTTTGATTACTCTCACATTCTCTACATTCCAGTCAGATTAGCCTTATTCCCCAAACTCAGTATTTTTCTTCCCTCTGTACCTCTGTACAGAATGTCTCCCATCATTGGGAGACATCATTGGTACTTTCTTTTTCTTTTCAAATTCTTGATGCTCTTCAAGGCTAAGCTCAGATGTTATCTGTGTTGGGAAGCCTTTCCTAATTTCCACTAAAATTAATATTTATTTCCACCTCAAAATATCATGTATTTACTTATCTATTTTCCATATTATAAACTCAGTGAAGCATACATTCTTTAAGCATTAACATTTTTATTTTTGTTTTTGTATATTCAAAATACTGGTATAATGCCTGGCACAGAGTAAATAAATACAGTATACAGAGTATCTAGAATGTTGTTTCCAATTGTAATAATATTCCAAAACTGTAGCTTTTACTATAATATAATTCAATTTGCAGGAAATTTTGTCTGGTTTTTTTCTTTTATTATCTGTGTGCGTGTGCATGTGCATGTGTGTGTGTGTGTGTATGTGTGTGTGTGATTTATATCTCATAATACTAAGCATAAGTAGTGCATTAAAATGTCTTATAAACCAATTGAATCTCAAAAATAAAAAGGAAAAATCAGTTAATATATAAAATTTGATGTGATAAAAAGTTAATTGAGAATGCAGCTAAGATTAAAAGGGAAGCAGAAAACTGGGGAAAAAATGTTTACACCCAAGCGTTCTGATAAAGCCTCCTTTTTAAACTATATAGAGAATTTACTCAAATTTACAAGAGTATAAGCCATTCTGTAATTGATAAATGGTCAAAGAATATGAATATAAAATTTTCAGATGAAGAAATTAAAACCATTTCTAGTCATGAAAAAAATGCTCTAAATCCCTATTGATAAAACTAATAATGCAGATTAAGACAATTCTCACTCCTCATTTTGATTAAGATGACAGGAAAAGATAATGATAAATGTTGGAGAGGATATGGGAAAACTGGGGCATTAATATATTGTTGGTGGAGTTGTGAAATGATCCAATCATTCTGGAGAGCAGTTTGGAACTATGCCCAAAGCACTATTAAACTGTGCATACCCTTTGATCTAGCAGTGTTTCTACTTGACCTGCATTCCAAAGAGAACATAAAAAAGGGAAAAGACCCACATATGCAAAAATGTTTGTAGCAGCCCTTTTTGTAGATGTCAAGGAACTGGAAACTGAATGAATGCTCATCAGTTAGAGAATGGCTAAATAAGATATGGTATATAAATGTTATAGAATATTATTGTTCTATAAGAAACAACCAGCAGGATGATTTTAGAAAGGTTTGTAGAGACTTACATGAATTGATGTTAAATGAAGTGAGCAGAACCAGGAGATCATTATAGTGGAAAATACATTATATGGTGGCAGACACTGACAACAACAAAATTATTATGATAATCAATTCTGATGGATGACTTTTTTTTTTCTTAACAATGAAGTAATTCAAGCGAATTCCAGTAGATGTGATGGAGAGAGCCATCTGCATCCAGAAAAATGACTGTGGGCACTGAGTGGGGATCACAACATAGTATTTTCATCTTTTTGTTGTTGTTTGCTTACTTTTTGTTTTATTTCTCATTTTTATTCCCTTTTTTATCTGATTTTTCTTGTGCTGCATGATAAAGTGTGAAAATATGTATAGAAGAATTGCACATGTTTAACATATTTTAGATTGCTTGCTGTTAGGGAAAGGAGGGAGAAAAATTTGGAACAGCAGGTTTTGGAAGTGTCAATGTTGAAAACTATCTTTGCATATATTTTGAAAATAAAAAGCTATTATTTTTAATAAAAGTTAATCAAGAATGACTAGTACATGATAAGCAGAGAATAGATTACTTAGGATATGCTTAGAGAAATGTTTTTGAATAAAATACATCCAATGATATATTTTAAAATAATTTAATTTAAAATTGTAATTTCTGTAAATCCATAGTCTGATAGAAAGGGATGGTATCTGAGAAATCATGTAAGTTCAATAATCCTCCTTTATAAAGATGAGGAAACTGAGATTTTCTTATTAAGTCAATCACTTATACCAGACTAACATGGTTTGGTAATGCATGTCAAAAACTGAATTTTAAAATGAGGGCATCACTTGTTACTCTTATAAGGGACAGTTCCTGACAGTCACTTTTAGGTGATAACTCATAGTGGGGAGTTGTTAGCTTGCTCTGGGTGATTCTCCAGCATTGTTTTATCTTCTGTAAAGTTTGCTTAGTCTCCTTGGCTGAACATGCTCCAGCTCTACCCTGGATCTTTAACTTGCTTTGCTTGAGAATGATTTCATTCCCACAACTAAGATAAAGCTGCACTCATGCAGGACCTCAACTAGGAATTATTAAACCTGGAACATATTCATATCAGTGATCAAAAGGAGAGGTCAATCACTGTAAAGTTGTGTTAAGAGTAGAGTAGCCTATTCACTTTATACTTGTGGTAATTGTGGATAAAGGTGTTTTGTTCCCTGAGAAAGATAAGGGAGTCTCAGGTGGTGTCCCAGTGTAACTGATATAGTGGAAAATACATTATATGGTGGCAGACACTGACAAACACCATCCATTAAAAACAAAGTCCCAGACTAGGTATGTCTCTGGTATTCTATGTTCTAGTGATACATTTTTTTTCCTATCTGCATAAGTGAACTATATCTTTCCTCTGTTTCCCCCCCTCCCCCGAGGCTGGGGTTAAGTGACTTGATCAGGGTCATACAGCTAGGAAGTGTTAAGTGTCTGAGACCACATTTGAACTCGGGTCCTCCTGAATTCAGGGCTGGTGCTCTATCCACTGTGCCACATAGCTGCCCCTCTTTCCTTTCTTTTATCTATCATAGTTAATTGATTCATTAGGTACAAAACAAATAATGAAATTGAAAAATCATTTTACCTTATTATTTTAAATGATTAAAATACTTTGTATATGAGGACATAGAAGTAAGCTGCTATAATTACCTACTTTCCCTTATCACCCAGAGAACATGTGATTGGAAAGAGAAGGGGCCAATCATGAAGGTAAATAGAGGATACCAGATGGACAGATGGGCTATATAGTGCCCACAAACTTAAAAAACCTTTAGCCCTTTGCATAGATGCTCTATGAACAACTGATCAGAGAACGTGGACCAGAATTGCACAGGATGAAAAAGCATGGATGGATTATACTGTCTGAGAAAGTACCCATACCAAGGAGATCATATAGCCATTCTATTACTGAAATATTTAAATAAAATAAAATTATTTCAATAAAAATCAAAACTAATGCTAAAAAGTAGAAGAGACTGTTAGAATTGAAGACCCATTCAAAGGCCCATTAGCCTTTGAATAATTCTCCAAAGAGGGGGAATATTTTGCAGATGTTCAGAAAATAAAAGGGTTTTAAAATTAAATCCAGATTCCTTGTAGAGTAGGACCATTGATGCATCCATAAAAACCATATCTGTATAACAATGGTGGTTACTTATGCAAGTACAATGTGATTAGATTTAGATTTAGATTGTATTAAGTCTTGTAATCAATTAAAAAATGTTTATGAGACAACTGCTATGTGGCAGATGTTGTGCTAGGTGCTAAGGATACAAATATAAAAGCAAGAGAGTGATAATAGTTGAGACCTCTTCATTCTGTGCATATACATATGTACTCAAACCTCATATGCTGGTAATTATGAAGACATGGAGTTATGGAGTTTTCTTTGCTAACTAAATTTTTTTCCTAATTGAATTCTTCTGGAAAACAAAATGCCTCCATCTGAATGTTTATTTTTAAAAAACAATGTAAAAGAGGATGACTTTAAAACCCATGGTGTAGGCCTTTTTTTTTCTTTATGTAGAAGATTAATAAGTCAGATGGCTGATAAATATTTGCATCTCTCAAAAATATAAATGAAGGTCAATCTAAATGACCTTCCAAAAGGAGAAATGTGTAAAGATAGTAGTTAAAATATTTATGAGTATGGGAGGTAAATGTGCAAGATTCTATATGAAGATAGGAGAAATAAATTTGTGAATTAAAATAAAATTATAATTAGGAAACTGATAGGTATGATCTAATGGAATAATATTTTAAAGAAAAGGTCAGCTTGAAAGGAATGATAAATTTTCAAGAATAAAATTATAAAGACACAAGAATTAAGCTGAATAAAGAGAAGTAAACTACAGAGGGGATTTGTAAAATGGTTAACATTTACATAGCATTTTAAGTTTACATATATTACTTTATCCTTACAATAACCCTCTGAGCTAAGTATTGTAGTACCGTTTTTTGTAAATGAGGAAAGTGAGACTGAAAAAGATTAATTGACTTGCTTGGGAAAGTGTTGAAAGCAAGATGCAAATCTAAGTTTTCCTGACTTTAGTTTCTATCCACCTTGTTACTTAGGTACTAATGGCATAGGAAGTTGTGAAGAAAGCCAAATATTGAATTTTGGGGAAGAGAAATTTGGAGAACGATGGAGAAACTAATGAAAATTTGAAGGCCAATTTGCACATTTTTAAAATTTACAAGTTTTAATGTCCAAGTTTTGGTAGAAAGTTTCAAGATGAGAGGAAGAGAGAGGGTAAAGATCCAAAAAGAAGGGTTCAAGGAGAAGAAAAAGAGAATGTGGTTGGTAAGAAGAAGAAGAAGGAAGAAGAGGAGGAGGAGGAGGAGGAGGGGGAGGAGAAAAGGAGAATAGTTTAGCTTTAATGGTAATTTTTCTACTCAGAAGTAACAAAGTAGCTACTTATTAATCTGGTATTAACAGTACAACAATTTATGGTCTTCTCAGGAAACACATTCAAATCATTGTCAAAATGCTTTCCTCCATACTTCTGATGATTCATGTGATTCAAATGGAATCTAAATATTCTCACCAAAGTTTATGAGATTTTGAGCAATCAAAAACCATAGAGATATAAATTGTGTTTTTCCTCATTATTTCCCATTGATAATAATATATAGAATTGAAAAATTGCCTGAGGAAGTGAATTGCTAAGTAAGAAGGAGGCATTAGCAATGAAATTTAGACTTCTAGACCTCTCCTTAAAGTATAAGAAATCCCAACTCCTGAGCAAGGATAATATACATCTAAGATTTGGTTAATGTTTTCAAATAAAATTTAAATAAAAAAGCCACAACATGTTATTTTAAAGAATGAGAAAGAAAGAAAATGACCTTAGTCAATACTAAGGTCTAGGTATCATAGAGAAAAAAAAAATCCTCTTTAATTTCTCTACTTTCTGAAGCAGGAAATTATTATCAAGATAAAACAAGGAGACACTATTCTGCTTTTGATAGAGAGAGAACCTCAGCAGATATCTGGTTAATAGAAGTCACTATTAGTACTACATCATATGTCTATGCTAGGATGATGATCTGTTTCTTGGATTCTTCATCTGTTTCCTCTTCTTGCCTTTGAGGGCTGTCATACAGTTAGAGTAACACAGGGGAAATCTAGCATAGAGTTTAACATCTAATGGGGATTCCCTAGATAATGTAAGGCCTTCAGTTGTTTCTGTTTGCAAATAACAAGGGGCCTAGAGTATTGCAGAACCTCCTGGAAGAGATACATAATTATTCAATTGTCCTAATTAACTACCCACATGAAGGGACAAAGCAAGTGAATGGAATATGCTAGGTACTGTGACATGTACCTAGATACACAACCTATGAAGGTTGTCTGAAAGTATATATGTACATATACAGATACACATATATTTTCATATGTAAGATCATTAAAAGAACCTCAGATTTTTCTATTGGAAGGCTTCTTCCTATTTAATTATGGGTCCAATTCATTATTTTATATATACATATATATGTATGGATATAAATTATATATAAAGATTTATGGTGGATATGACTATCTGCAACACATACACATATGTATACTGCATGCCTTATTTATATTTATATGTATTAGTATATATACATATAAATATATTCATATATATTATATATATGTGTATATATATGTTGATGGACAAGCTCTATATGTTGTATATTTAATGATATGTTATTTATACATTGTGTTTTTATTTTACATTTATATATTATATAAAACTATCTCAAAATTATATATAGCTATATAGAATATATGTTTATATCCTGAGTCCAACTTATATATCATATATTTTATGTATTTATGCATACATATGTGTAGTGAATGAGTATAATTAAAGGAATTAAAATTAAATCACACTCATGCTTATATAGCTGTATATTTAAATCTATATCCATACCTATCTATGTCTATCTATCTATCTATCTATAATGAATAATGAATTGGACCCAGCATTAAATAGGAGGAGGCTTGCCAATAGAGAAATTTGAGGTTCTTTTAATGATCTTAAATTTTTTTCCTGGAAAAATTCCATCTATATAATACTTATATTCTACCAAGATAGTTTGGCATAATGGATAGAGAGTCAATCTTGTAATCAGAAAAACCTGGGTTTAAACTCCATCTCTGATAAATAATGGGTTTAAGGTAATTAAACTCTCATTTTCTAGACAACTAAGACTATAAATTGCACATGCAAAGCTGTATCAAGAGGAGGAGCTTCCTCACTGGGAGACCTTTATGATAATGAAATCATGGGTCTGATCTTAACAAAAATACTATCAGGGATGTATGTTGTGAGTCATGGAAAACTGCAGTCTCTGAGGAATTAAAATTAAATAGAATAACACAGTAATGGAGAAGGACATCATAGATGTGACTTAACACGTAATGATTAAGGAACTGAAGAACAATGAAGAAAATAGAGCAATGTATGAAAGAATTATGTTTATATATATGTGTATGTATATGTATATATGTATATAATGAAATGTGGCAAGAGGGAAGGTTAAATATTGAGCTCTGTTGATATTCTTGTGATGCTGAAAGCAAGAGAGAAAGAATTCCTTATTAGGTGAACTTGTGGCAAGCTATTTGGAAGATAGGGTTGATATTTGAATGGAATGGGAAGGCTTGTATGATCTGTGATTTGCATAATTGGAAAAGATATTCACATTTGCAAGATCTCAGATCTCTCTGAGTATTGTGAGTTGTTTCAAGAGACAAAAAAGAAAAGTTATGATCCTTGTGAAATTTAAAAACTGCATATAAAAATAACCTAAGTAGTGTGGGCTTTATTATGACATATTTTGGGTCTGGCTCTTATGATTTCTTTGGTGTAAAAAGTCCCCTGTGCAAATGCTTAGGAGGAATGAAAGTTTAAGTAATTTGCCCAGGGTTTCTCAGAGACAGGGTTTACACTCAGGTCTTCCTGACTCCAGGACTGGCTTTCTGTGTGGTACACCACACTGCCTCTTAAGATGTGAGGCACTAAATTAATACTTTAGGGATTTATAACTTATTTAGCATGATATCCCTTTCATTAAGTCATATTGTAAGCCTTATGAGACTTAGTAAGTATTCCTTGAGAGAATCTATAAATCGTAAATTCATCACCTTAAACACTAGTTGGAGGTGAAATGGTGCACTCTTAGCTAGGTATCTCTTCAGACACCTAAGCCATTACTGAGTTTGCACCTGGAAACATTTCCAGATTGTGAGAACCTGTCAGAACCTTACTGTTCAACTGCAAAAGCCTAAGGTGCATTCTCTACCTGATGATAAAGCCTTAAGACAGGATTTTAATGAAAGTTGGGTTGTTTGAATTGGCTAAAGAATTCAGTTGTCCATTTCCTTAGTGTTGATTATTACATATTCAAATTAGAGTATGTGAGGACTAGTGAGGACTATGGATGTACAGCTAGGTAAGACAGTGAATAGAGCAGTGGGCTTGGAATCAGGGAGACTCATCTTAATGAATTCAAATCCAACCTCAGACACTAGCTGTGGGGACCTGGGTAAGTCACTCAATCCTCTTTGCCTCATTTTCCTTATTTGTAAAATGAGCTGAAGAAATGGCAAACCACTTCAACATCTGTGCCAAGAAAACTTCAAATGGGATCAAAAAGAGTCACATATGACTGAACAACAATACAGACCTTAAGGTTTTAGGTTTGATCTTTTTATGGACAAGTTATGAGCAACTATTTCTTGCTGACACAAGAAAGTGGAAAGATGGTGCGGATGAATCATTGCAAATCTATTCTTTAGTAGTCAAAAAAAAATCAGAGTTCTGGGTTTATTGTTGAATTGTGTCAACTGCATATATAATGCAAGATATAATGAAAAACACCAGATTGGAAAAGGTTTAATCTAGTGTTTCAGGCTAGCAACCAACTTCTGTCCTGTAAATTTAATTTGACTGAGCAGTTGTGCTAAGGCCTATAAAAATAAAGACAAAATTTGATCATGTTTATTCCCTCATTCCCAGGGCCAATAAAAAATTCAAATCAATATGTATTTGTTGAAAGATGGTGCAGGGCTCCTTGGAGCTGTATTGCTCAACATTTTTGTCAATATCTTGGATAAAAACTTATATGGATTAAATTTAAGGTTGACAGAAATCAGAGAGAGATGGCTAATCTATTGAATGATAATATTAGATTTAAAAAGGTCTTTATATTTTAGAATGAATGGATGAGATGTAAGAAGATAACATTAATTTAGAATAATTTTGGAGCTTTATACTTACCCAAAAACAAGTACAGAAGTATAGAATGGCCTGACAGCAATATGTAGAAAAAAGAGGGGGAAAAAAGAGCTATGACTTTCACTATAATATAATGTCAATATTCACAAGTAGATAATGTATTCATTAGTTCTCTTCATATAGAGGATATTTTAATATGCTTATTTAATTGAAATGAATCTGCCTGAACAAGAAAATAACATTATCTTATGTTGGGTTAATAGAAAATGATGACAACGATTAGAATTTTATTGTACTTTGAGAATACACATGGGGATAGTGCATAGAGAAAATACAGGACACTGTAGGAAGGCAGATCTGGGTTTGAATCCCACCTTTGATGATACTGGTGTGATCACAAACAAATCATTTAATCTTTCTGAGAATTAGTATTTCATTATATAAAATGAATGTGATATGTATATTTAACTGCATCACGGTATTATTGTGAGGAACAAATGATTTAATGTATGCACAGCTATGCAGATCTTAAGGTTCTATATAATTGTGAGTTTTTATCATTTCTCTGTACAGAATAGATATAGATAGCTGAGGGGGTATAGTGGATAAGGTATTGGGTCTGGAGTTGAAAAGACTCATCTTTCTGAGTTCAAATCTGATCCCATTTACTTATGAGCTGTGGAACTCTGGGCAAATCACTTAATCCTGTTTGCCTCAGTTTCATCATCTGTAAAATGAGCTGGAGATGGAAATGGCAAACCACACCAGTATCTTTGCCAAGAAAAACTAAATGGGATCATGAAGATTCAGCTATTACAGAAAACACCTGAGCAAACAGAAGAGATTTAATTTAATTTTGGGCATTACATTTTAGGAGAAATATTAGCAAATTAGAATTTGTCTAGAGAAGATTTGAACCTATGTCATGAAGTTCTGTTGCACAAACTGTGAATGTTTGACTTAGAAAAAAGAATACTAGAGGATGAGAGTATGAGAGAGAAATGATTGCTGACATAAAATATTTGAAATTTGTCACATGGAAATAAGATATCTAGGCATTTTTTCTTATGATTTCATGATACATGATATCCATAAGTTATAGATATCAGATACTCTAGTGATAATAATGATCTTTCCTCTTTTCCAGTCCCACTATTTATTGCTGATACTTTATATTTTCTTCTATTTTTTAAGAAGTATATTCTGATGTATGATATATTCTGTGCCATAATAATATAGCATATTCTAATTTTCAGCCTGTTACTTGGATAAAAATTTTTATCTCATATGTTTTAAATTCCATTTTAATCCTTTCTTTCAAAGTTTTCATTTCTTTCCAATTTTTCCTATGTTTTTCTAGTTTAATTAATTTAAACATTCTTTATATATTTTTTTAACACTTGCTTCATCTCTTCTATGATTCTTATCAGATTTTTTTATCCTTTTTTATTTTTTATTTTTTTATTTTTTTATTAACTTTTATAATTATACCATTTTCTTTGACAGTACATATGCATAGGTAATTTTTTTTAACAACATTATCCCTTGTACTCCCTTCTGTTCCGAATTTTTCCCCTCCTTCCCTCCACTCCCTCCCCTAGATGGCAGGCATTCCCATACATATCAAATATGTTATAATATATCCTAGGTACAATATATATGTGCAGAACCAAATTTTGTTGTTGTTGCAAAGGAAGAATTGGATTCGGAAGGTAAAAATAACCTGGGTAGAAAAACAAAATATGCTAACAGTTTACCCTCATTTCCCAGTGTTTCTTTTCTGGATGTAGTTGATTCTGTCCATCATTGATCAATTGGAATTGGATTAGCTCTTCTCTATGTTAAAGATATCCACTTCCATCAGAATACATCCTCATACAGTATCATTGTTGAAGTGTATAATGATCCCCTAGTTCTGCTCGTTTCACTCAGCCTCAGTTGATGTAAATCTCTCCAAGCCTCTCTGTATTTCTCCTGTTGGTTATTTCTTACGGAACAATAATATTCCATAACATTCATATACCATAATTTACCCAACCATTCTCCAATTGATGGACATCCATTCATTTTCCAGTTTCTAGGCACTATGAAAAGGGCTGCCCCAAACATTTTGGCACATACAGGTCCCTTTCCCTTTTTTAGTATTTCATTGGGATATAAGCCCAGTAGTAGCACTGCTGGATCAAAGGGTATGCACATTTTGATAACTTTTTGGGCATAATTCCAGATTGCTCTTCAGAATGGTTGTATTCTTTCACAACTCCACCAACAATGCATCAGTGTCCCATTTTTCCCACAGCCCCTCCAACATTCATCATTATTTGTTCCTGTCATCTTAGCCAATCTGACAGGTGTGTAATGATATCTCAGAGTTGTCTTAATTTGCATTTCTCTGATCAATAGTGATTTGGAACACTCTTTCATATGAGTGGAAATAGTTTTAATTTCATCATCTGAAAATTGTCTGTTCATATCCTTTGACCATTTATCAATTGGAGAATGGCTTGATTTCTTATAAATTAGAGTCAATTCTCTGTATATTTTGGAGATGAGGCCTTTATCAGAACCTTTAACTGTAAAAATGTTTTCCCAATTTGTTACTTCACTTCTAATCTTGTTTGCATTAGTTTTGTTTGTGCAGAAACTTTTTAATTTGATGTAATCAAAATTTTCTATTTTGTGATCAATAATGGTCTCCAGTTCTCCCTTGGACACAAACTCCTTCCTCCTCCACAAGTCTGAGAGGTACACCATCCCATGTTCCTCCAATTTATTTATGATTTTGTTCTTTATGCCTAAATCTTGGACCCATTTTGATCTTATCTTAGTATGTGGTGTTAAATGTGGGTCCATGCCTAGTTTCTGCCATACTAATTTCCAGTTTTCCCAGCAGTTTTTGTCAAATAATGAATTCTTATCCCAACAGTTGAGATCTTTGGGTTTGTCAAACACTAGATTGTTATTTTTTATTAAATGTAATTTTAATTACATTGTGGTCTGAAAAGGATGCATTTACTATTTCTGCCTTACTGCATTTGATTTTGAGGTTTTTATGCCCTAGCATATGATCTATTTTTATATAGGTTCCATGAACTGCTGAGAAGAAAGTATACTCCTTTCTGTCTCCATTTAGCTTTTGCCAGAGATCTATCATATTGAACTTTTCTAGTATTCTATTTACCTCTTTGACTCACTTTTTAAATATCTTTTTATAATTGTCCAATTGTGGTTTTAAGTGAGTTTTTTTCTTCTATGGAATTTTTTTCCATTTTATCCATTTTATTTTTAGAGATCTGTTTTCTTTTCCAGCTCACCAATCCTGTTTTCCTTGGAGTTGTTTACCTTTTCAAATTCACTAATTTTGTTTCTCAATGATTTGATCTCTTTATCCACTCTGGATGACTTCTCCAGACTCTCTTGCCAAGCTTCCCTTTCCTTTTCCCATTTCTCTTCTAGTTCTCTTGTGAGAGCCTTTTTGATTTCCTCTATGAGATTCTTTTGTATTGAGGAGCAGATCATATCCCCCTTAGGGGATTCCTCTGGGGACAGTCTGTTCTTAGTCTCCTCAGTATTTGAAGTCTGCTCTCTCTCCATACAGAAGCTGTCAATGGTTAGAGCCCTTTTGAATTTTTTGTTCTTTTTGTTAGAGTTGGAATCGAAGAAAACAAATTGACAAGAGAAACAATAGGTCAGTTTTGGGGGGAGATGGGGTTGGGTGGTGTTAATGGGCTTCCTCTACAGCCTGGGGGGGAGGGCAGCAGCGAGCCACTAACACGACAAGGATGGCTGGGCTGAGTCTGCACTCTGAGGCTCTGAGAACACACTAAGTCAGTCCAGGTGGGGGTTGGGGGTGGCCAGTTCCGAGAGACTCTAGTTTCTGGGGTTTTATTCTTCACTTCTGGTGTTTACACCCTCCCCACTGATCCTGGCTTGCTGCCAAGACGGAGTATCCACACTGGGGTAAGAGTCTTTTTGCAGAAATGGCAGAGATCGTACCCCTCCCCCCTCCAGTCTGAGCTGTGTGAGCTGTCTGTCTCGCTCTCGCTGCCTGCCCTCAGTCTGCGTCCAGTCTGTTTGACTCTCCCCCGAGCAAACACAGACCTTCTCTGGCGAATTTTTTTTTTTTAATTTTAATTTTAATTTTATTTTATAATTATAACATTTTTTGACAGTACATATGCATGGGTAATTTTTTACAACATTATCCCTTGCACTTACTTCTATTCAGATTTTTTCCCTTCCTCCCCCAACCCCCTCCCCCAGATGGCAAGCAGTCTTATATATGTTAAATATATTACAGTATATTCTAGATACAATATATGTGTGTAGAATCGAATATTTTGTTGCACAGGAAGAATTGGATTCAGAAGGTAAAAATAACAGTTTACATTCATTTCCCAGTGCTCCTTTTCTGGATGTAGCTGGTTCTGTCCATCATTAATCAATTGGAATTGGATTAGCTCTTCTCTATGTTGAAGAAATCCACTTCCATCAGCATACATCATACGAGGGTACAGTATCATTGTTGAAGTGTATAATGATCTCCTGGTTCTGCTCGTTTCACTCAGCATCAGTTGATGTAAGTCTCTCCAAGCCTCTCTGTATTCCTCCTGCTGGTCATTTCTTATAGAACAATAATATTCCATAACATTCATATACCATAGTTTACCCAACCATTCTCCAATTGATGGACATCCATTCATCTTCTTCTCTGGTGAATTTCAAGGATGTCTTCTGTTGGTGATTATTTGTGGGTTTCTTTTCTGGTCAAGCATTAACTCCGAGACTTGTCATGAAGTAAGTTCTGAGAGAAAACATGGAACTCAAGCAGCTGTCTGCCTCCATGCCGCCATCTTGGCCGAAAGTCCCGGATTTGTTTTCAAGTTCTAATTTTCTTTGAGGCTTTGTTCATGGATCTTTTGGAGTCATTCTTTTATGATTTTGTGTCTTGAGTACCTGTGTTACAATAAGAACTTTTTATGCTATGTTTTTTTCTTTGCTAATTTTTTTCAGCTGCCTTCTGACTTTGAGTCTTTATGCTAGGGTCATGTTCTATACACTTCCAGGGGGAATGTTTAGGCAGAATTTGTGTTCTTTTGGGTTTCTCTGCTATTTTCTCGGGGATATTGAGTGTTGTGTTATTCTATGATTTCAGGGATCATTCATATTGGAGATCTATAAGCTTTCAGTGCTTCCAAAGAGATCTGATTCAAGAAGTCTTATCACTGACCTTCTGGTTTGAGTTTTACAAATTTCTGACCTGGTTTGGATCTGCACAATGCACATATGAGTCTGACCCAGTTATATCCAGTCACTATCAGCTATCTGAAGATCTTTGCTGATTCCCTTCAGTTTGGGATTCCCACCTAGGTTATTCTGACACAGCTTCAGACTAGGCTGGACTCTGGAACTGAGATTCCTTACCACTCCTGAAGTCAGTACCATTCAGTTCCTACTTGCTTCTTGACTGATATACAGTCTAGGACATGTGGCTACTCATCCAAGAATATTACCTTTGGATTGCATGTCTTCTTGAATCTGTGGCCTAGAATTAGGAATAGAGCACTAGAGTGGCAATCCGAGATCTATTCTTGCATTTTATACAGAATCTGGCTCTTCAAAGTTGGATATGGGATCTCTTCTTGTCCTAGTGCATAGCTTCTCTCTGTACTGTAATTCTCTTCTGGTAATTTCTGACTATATTTCCACTCCTCATCCACAGACCTCTCTTTTTACATCCCTTTGCTAACCTGAGCTGGAAAACTTTCTGGGTGACTTTTTCTTGGATGTCCCAAGCAAGACTTAGTCTGGTTACATTTTCTAGATTTATGTAAAAGAGTTGTGGGATAAAATTGGGTTATACTTCTTACTACTTTACCATCTTCCATCTGCCAAAATCACAAAGATCTATGATTTTGCTAAAATGAGTATTTCCAACACTGACTGAACTGATTACAAGTTCAAATGTATCTAGGTTGGTTCTTTGGCAACAGATATACAGATCATCACTACACTTACTACCTAAGAAACTAGAGTAGAGTTGCAGATTTGTAAGAATTACCAGCTATATGACCCTGTAGAACTCCACTCCTTTACATGTTAGTTTTCTCATTAGTAAAATAAGGATAATAATAGAGGCAGCTAGGTAGCAGAGTAAATGGAAGGGTAGACTTGGGAATAAAGAAGACCTGAGTTCTAATCCTGCTAAAGAAACCTAGTTGTGTCACTTTGGGCAAATGATATAGCCTCTCTTAGCTTCAGTTTCTGTAAATAGGGATAATGGAAGTTATTTCACAGGCACATAGTTATTATCAAATGAGATAACCAATGTTAAGAATTTTGCACTCTTAAAGGATTATGTGGATATTTATTAATAGCAGAAGAAATAATGATAGTATTTCCTGTCTCACAGCCTTGTTAGGATCAGTTTAGATTACATATGTAAAGTGTTTTTTCAAAACTTAAAGTACTATATAAATTATTATTATAAAGCATAAAACCAAAGCAAATCCTTATTCAAACATTTTGAGGTCAAAACATCTTGAAAATATTTTCTTTTTGGCCATAAGTCAGAACCATTTATTTTTCAGGATGACTTTGCCATTCGTTGGCTATGGCATAGCCAAATCACTTAATTTCCCAGGGTTTTGATTGCTTTCTCTATCAATCCCGGATGAATTATGCATTTTCACCTAGGGGCAATGAAAAATAAATGATTCTAATTTGAACTATTTAAAAAGTTACCTAATGTAAATGCTAGGTAATCATATTGGACTTAGGTCTGTAAAGAGTGTGAATATTCAGGGAGAATTTTCCAAGTAGAAATTTGGGAACTTTTTTTTTTTTTTTTTCCAATTCACATGGATCACCTAGGAAGTGTATTTTTGGCAGAATCTGAATGGGATGCCAGCCAGCTTCTAACCTCATACTTATGCTTGGCCTAAGACTGATTCCCAACTAAAGGCCTCCAATTTTCCAGTATCAGAGGAAAGTAGTTTATCAAAAGGGGTTAGTTTATTCTCTGTGATAGCAATCCTTTTAGGCCTTTTAGTATGAAAAGCATTTGAGAGCTCTGGCTAGATGAAGGCCTGGCAGAACAAAAATATCATTTCTCTACATATCAGACTTTGACAGGCCAACTGGTAAACTGCTGGAGGGCAACCAGGTCACTGGTTCTTCCAGTCCATTTAGTTATATAACTAGCCATTGATGTTCTTTAAGTTAAGGTGTAAATCAGTATTTTTGAAAAGATTTTAAAGCATAGAGAGGACAATTTTGAACTTATATATTTTCAGTAGAAAAAAATCATAGTTTTCTGGAAAAAAAAATGCCCTACCTATTTTTGTCTATTGAGAATAATCCTTTAACTAATGCAATCAATATAACTGATTGAGAAATACTTTTCAGGAAATGAATCCTTTCTTCTTCTTTATCTCACCTTTACCTTCTTCACTAAACTGTGAGCAATAAAATATAGAAATCTGATTAAGATCAATAAAATTATTCATTGAATTTAATATGCTTGGCTTAGGGAAATTTATTTTTTTAATCTGCCACATAGTTCATAGAACACACTATATTTCCTTCTAGCTAATCATTGGAAGATGGCTCATGAAATAATTCAATCTGACTAGCAGTTAACTGTTTTCTGGAGACTAGTATTGTTTTGACATGGGCCACATTGAAAACATATGGTCTTTCATGTCTCCTGCCTTGTGCTTGCCTCTAAAATATGTTTATTTTGCTTGTGAAAAAACACGTTGTTTCATAGTCCTGTACAACCTTCTGGTGAACAGTCTCACTCTCACAGTCTAAGTGGGAAAGCATAAGTGCTTAGGAAAGGGAGATGTGAAATTTTCTTGAATTGCTGTGCCTAACATATAGGTGCCAACTTAAAAAGCACTGCTTTTCAAATGCTCAGCTTTCAAAGCAATGATTAAGATCATCTTTGTATAGCTTTTGCATGATCCTGGATTTCCTCAAGATCAATGTGAATTTGACCAGGACCTGCCTTTTGCATCAAGATAAGCCATACTCCAACTTTCTCTACTTCTGCTACTCATAGACCATGGCCTTTGAAGAAAATATACTGACCCTGATCCGTACTATTGGGATAGCTGGATCATGGCCCACAAATTGCATGTGCTATCTGTCATATGCTAAGGTATTGTGGCTATGTCACAATTACATTTGTCATTCAGTCATTTTTCAGTCATGTCTGACTCTTCATGACATGGGGTTTTCTTGGCAAAGACAAGTGAGTGGTTTGCATCTCCTTCCTCAATTCATCTTACAGATTAGGGAGCTGAGCTCTGAGGACTGATTTAAGTCATAAAAATGGGTCTTTCAAGGACCAGAGCTCTATCCACTGTACAACCTAATTGACCAGTCACTTGAATACATTCCAACCAATAAAGTTGGATGCTGGCTATAATTGCTACATGGACAGTGATCACAGTTTCTTCAATCCAGTGGCATTGCTTTTCTGTTCCACCAAAAATAAAGTTATTCTACTTCTCAATTTCTGGCATTTTTTCTGGCTGATCCCCATGTCTGGAATAGTCCCCATCTTTCCCTCTGACTGTAACGTGCTGTTGTCTCCAGAAGCTGCCGATCGCTCTCTGGGAGGAGATCTGCTGTGTCAACTCAAATCTCTTGGACAGATTCTTCTTCCTGTAGAGAACTGTTGTCTCCAGACAGTTGCTGTTAACTCTCGTCCAGAGTAGTGACTTCCCTCTTTTATCCTCCCAGAGAATGGGCGTGGGATAATGCAAGGGCTTCTGAGAAAAATTACTTCAACCAATGAACTTGCTCCTCCTAAGCATGCAAGCTCTTCCCCAGGAATTCACAAGTCAAACTCCCAGGAAAGGCCGGAACTAGGAAATTGTTAAGTACTCGACGTAGCACTTAGTAAGAACCTAATATCTCATTATCTCATTAGCACTTAGTAAGAACCTAACATCTGACTACTGACCTCCCTGATTTTCTTTAAGTCTCAACTAAAATCCAATTTGGGGCAGTTAGATGGCACAGTGGTTAGAGCACTGTACCTGGAATTAGGAATGCTTATCTTCCTGAGTTCAAATCCAGCATCAAACAGTTTCTAGCTATGTAACCCTGGGCAAGTCACTTCACCCATTTGCTCACTTCCTCATCTGTAAAAATGAGCTGGAGAAAGAAGTGGGAAATTATTTCAGTATTTTTGCCAAGAAAACCCCAAAAGGGATCATGAAGAGTTGGAAGTGACTTAAAAAACACAAAATCCTGTCTTTCAGAGGATGCCTTTCCCAATGTTTCTTAGTTTAATGTCTTCCCTGCATTAATTATTTTCTATTTATCTTGTATATAGTTTGTCTTGTAAATATTTGTATGTGGTCAACTCTATTAGATTGTAAACTCCTTGAGGATAAGGTTTGCCTTTTATTTCTTTTACATGCCCAGCTCTCAGCACAGTGACTGATATAAGTAGGCTCTTAATAAATGTTTAATGATTACTTGTTTGATGATCATGGACAAATAGACTAGAAACTATGCTGTGAATTAGGAAGTAGCTTTTTCTTTTGGTTTGACCCAAAAGACACAACTTGGCAGGGGGGAGGGGAAGGAAGGGGAAGAACAATGTGTGGAATCTGAAGAGAAGTTTATTTAGATTTGATGTAAGATAAAATTTTCCAATAATTAGAACTAGCCCAAAGTGGGAATTCTTGATGGGAGATGGTCATAAAGACTGGATGACCATTTGATAGCTGTTTTGTCTTGTGGATTCTTGGTTGGTTAACAATTAGAGTAGATGATCATTGACATTCTTTAGAATTCTTAATTTCTCAAGGGAATTAATGAAAAAAAAAAACCTACAAATGAAGTGGCTTATCTGAACCAGCCCTAAAGCTATTATAAAGCATCAGTCATCAAAACCATTTGGTATTGACTAAGAAACAGAGTAGTAGATCATTGGAATAGAGTAGGTTCATAGAACAAAATAGTCAATGACAATAATAACTTAGTATTTGACAAATCCAAAGACCCCAGCTTTTGGGATAAGAACTCAAAATTTAACAAACATTTCTAGGAAAATTGGAAATTAGAATGGCATAAACTAGGCATTGACCCATACCTAAAACCCTATACCAAGATAAGGTTGAAATGGGTTTATGATTTAGACATAAACAGTAATATTATAAGCATATTAGAAGAATAAAGAATAGTTTACCCCTCAGATCTGTGGAGAAGAAAGGAATTTGTGGCCAAAGAAGAACTGGAGTACATTATTGAATACAAAATGGATAATTTTTATCATATTAAGTTAAAAAGTTTTTGTACAAATAAAACCAATGCAGACAAGATTAGAAGGGAAACAATAAACTGGAAAAAATTTTACATTTAAGGATTCTGGTAAAGACCTAATTTCTAAAATACATAGAGAACTGACTCAAATTTATAAGAATTTAAGCCATTCTACAACTGATAAATGGTCAACTGATATGAACAAGCAATTTTCAGATGAAGAAATTAAAACCATTTATAGGCACATGAAAAAGTGCTCCAAATCACCATTGATCAGAGAAATGCAAAATTAAAACAATTCTGAGGTACTACTATATACCTCTCAGACTGGCTAACAAGACAAGGATTAATAATACTTTCAGAAAATCCTAACATCATTTATTTCTGGAAAAAAATGTTTTCTCATTTCTTCCTTTTTCTACTTAAGAATCCCTTGAAATACTAAGAATCCTTTCTGTTAACAATGCCAAAATAAAAAAAAAAGTGTTAATTCATTTGAATCTAAATTTGAGAATTTATATTGAGTTGCCTAGTCAAGGAATAATAATAAAATAAATATTATTTAAGTGAATAAAAATTCTGAAATTCTATAATTTTGTGAAGTTGCTTAACATCTCTAAAGACTCAACTTTGTCATCTATAAAGTGAAATGATAATATTTATACAGAATTGTCATAAGGAAGATATACTCCTTGAAGTTGGGGATTTAAAGAATTTCATCTGTATATTCCCAAAATGCAATGCCTTCTAAATATCATGTTAGAAAGTGCTTTATGAATATCTGTTGAATTAAATAGAAATGCAAGCTATTATTGTTATAGGATGTCAGGGAGGATGTTGGAGATTATCTACCTGAAGTATAAATATTCTTTATAACATTACTGTCAAGTAGATATTCAATTCACTTCTAAATAAATAGTTTTGTTGAAATAACATGAAGGCTACTAATGTCATAATTTTCAGGTACATTGAAATAAAATCACCATTGTTACATAAATTCCATTAAAGAATTACTAATTGTTGAATATGAAATTAACATCTCTTCTCTGGGTATTTATTGCATTAGAATGCATTATTTAAATGAGCTTGTAGCATCTCCTTTTTAAATACTATTTAGAGATTTTATTTTTCATTTATATATATATGTATATTTCCATAATGTTAGGGTAGGTTATGCAGAAGATGCAATGTTGCAACATTTTTGTAGAAGGATTATAACTACAGAAAAAAATTATGTGATTCCTATAATTCTTTGCTCAATTCTAATAAGATTAAATGTTTATATTCTTTGATCTGCAAGTTGCTTTAGTATTCCCATCACTAGGACATTGTAACTCTTTATTATAATATTATACAAGAATTATGTGTAATTATGTGGTAAAAAGCCAAACATTTTTCAGTTTTAAAACATTGGAATGATACTTTCCCTTGAAGATTAAAGATCCTTAAAATATTTTAGTAGATTCTAAGAGAAGTAAGAATCATTACTTATTTATAAATCCTTCTTCAATACTTAATTGAAAGCTTGAATGAGTTCATCATCTTATTAATATAGGTATTCTCTCTAATGGTATAGCTTCCAGGAACCAATCAATCATTAAATATTTATTAAGTGTCTACTATGTGCCAGGAACTGTGCTATGCATTTGAAATCAATTCACTTCTTTTCATCCTATGTGATTTTTGTCTATAAATTCTCCATAAAGAATCCATCCAAAGTGCTGGTGGTCTTTCTTGTTCCTTATTATCTCTTGTTTTTGATACATGATTAGCTCACTTTCTTTTCTAATTACATTTCTGAAAGCTATAAGAATACCAGTTAAATAGAACAATCCCTTAGAGCAAACATTTTTAATAAACTGATTTCAGAAGAGTATGATTTTCCTGTCCTAAGGTCCACATTTAAAAGAATAATCTCTTAATGTTTATTTGTGACATTGTCTGAAGGAAGGAACAAACATCTTAACTTTAAACATTTTGGAATTCACTCCGGATAGAAAAGTTTAAAAATAGTTCTAAGTGACCTGAGTCAATATAATAAAAATAACAATTCTACCTGAATTAAATTACCTATTCAGTGAAACACCAATCAAATTACCAAAATTATTTTATAGAGCTAGAAAAAACAATACAAAATAATACAGAACTGGAAAAACAGGTCAAGAATATCAAGGCAATTAATGGGGAAAATTGTAAAGGAAGGAAGCCTAGCCATGCTAGATTTTAAACTGTATTATAAAGTGGTAATCATCAAAACTTTCTTGTACTGGTTAAGGATTAGGGTTGGTGGATGAGTGGAATAGATTGTATACACAAAACACAATATTAAATAAACATAGTAATATGGAGTTTGAAAAACACAAAGATCCTAGCTTTTGAGAGAATAACTCATTAGACAAAAACTTCTGGGAAAACTGGAAAGAAATTTGGCAGAAACTAGGTATATAGACCAACATCTCACATCATATAAAGTCAAAATGGGTACATTATTTAGACATTAAGGGTAATGTAAAATCTATAAATAAATGAAAAATGTATGACCATACAAGAGATAGAAAGCATTATGGGATATAAAATGGATAATTTTGATTACATTAAGTTAAAGAGTTTTTCACAAACAATACCAATGCAACTGAGATTAGAAGGAAATAAGAAAACTGGGGGGAAAAGTTTTCTTGCAAGTTTTTCTGAAAAAGTCTTCATTTCTCAAATATATAGAGAACTGAATCAGATTTATAAGAATACAAGCCATTTCCCAATTTATAAATGATCAAAGAATGGGCAATTTTTAGATAAAGAAACCATAGCTATCTATAGTTATAAGAAAAAAAAATTCTCTAAATCACTATTGATTAGAGAAACACAAATTAAAACAATTTTGAAGTACTACCTCACACATATCAGATTGGCTAATATGATAGAAAAGGAAAATTACAAATATTGGAGGGGATGTGGAAAAATTGGGACATAAATAAACGATGGGTGAATTGAGAACTGATCCAACCTTTCTGGAGAGCAATTGGAACTATACACAAAAATCTTTAAATTTTTTTCATATCAGTGCCACAGCAATACTACTACTAGATCTATTATGCCCCAAGAAAATTTTTAAAAGGAAAGAAAAGTGACCTATGTATGCAAAAATATTTTTAGCAGCACTTTTTGTAGTGGCAAAGAATTGGAAATTGAGAGAATGTCCATCAATTAGGGAATAGTTGAAGGAGCTGTGGCATATAATTGTGATGGAATACTATTATGGTATAAGAAATGATGAGTAGGATGCTTTCAGAAAAAATCTAGAAAGATTTACATGAATCAATGCACCATGAAGTAAGCAGAACTAGGAGAATACTATATACAGTAAATAGTAATAGCATATGATGATTAGTTGTGCATGACTTAGCTATTCTCAGCAATACGAAGAACACAATTCTGAAGAACTTTTGATGAAAAAATGATATGTACCTACAGAGAAAAAAACTTATCAAATCTGACTACAGATCAAAGAAGACTACTTTTTACTTTATTCATTTGTGTTTAAGTGTTTCAGTCTGTGTTTTCTTTCAAAAAATGGGTTAATTTGCAAATTTGTATTATATCACTATGTAACTTATACAAAATTGCTTGCTTTCTTAGTGAGGGGAGAGAGGAAACAAAAAAGGGAGAAATTTTGTAACTCAGATTTAAAAAAAATTAATGTTAGAATTATTTTTACATGTAATTGGAAAATAAAATATATTAGAAAAATAGTTTTAGTTGCTTTTAAATATATAAACAGAGAGATGAAACAAATAAAAAAGTATTGACATTTTTTGGAAAAAAGCAAGATGTATATAATAGAAATTTAGTTCATGTATAACTTTTTCTGTTCTTTAATTTATTTAGAAGCATTTGTTATATCTGGTATTTGTTAAAATTAAAATATTTTTGAAAGAAAAAAGTGGTTCAATCAGTTATTTACTGTCTGGATTTTCATGAGATTATCCACCTGAATAAATTGAAGAATTAGGATGTTTTTCAGTTGGGCCATTTCAATTTTTTCCAAGAGTTTCTTCATGAAAAAAGATGCAAAATGTGGGTTCTATTTATTATGAAAGGGAGATAATAATAGCAACCAAAAAGTAATCATCTTGGAGAGTTGAACTATTCCCATATGAATAGTTCATGAATTCTCAAGGTTAAGGCATTTTAAAAAGAGATTTTGATTTAATACATAGGCATTGGGATGAGAGAATCAGGCCAACAATTATTAGTATGCCTAGACAATACTTATTTAGGCTCCTCTTGGAATAGAAACAAGTCATCCAGAACCTGAATGAGGTAAAGTAATGAATACAATAAGCTACAAAGACATTTGAAATTGGGGCACTGTCAAATTATTTTCAAGTAAGTTCAAAAAGCTAAAACTTGAAGGATATTATTTTGAGGGGAGATTATTTTACAGCAACATTTTCAAATACTAATCCAATAGCCATAACAAATTTTGTGACTCAAGAAAGAGGCAAAAAGTAGTTCGGAAAGTGTAACTTATCTATGAGCAAATGAATCACGAAAATGATGGGTGGAGGGAGGGCTAAATATGATAGCTATCTTAAAGCATTTTTTGAAGAGCTATCATGTGGAAGAAGGATCAGACTTACTTTGTATGATCCCAGAAGAGAGAATTAGCAGCAACAGGTGGAAGTTACAAAAAGGCAAGTTTTGACTTGATGTCCCAGCAATTATAAATCTCCCAAGTGGAATGATATACTTTTGAAGGTTGTGAATTCCCCTTTACTGGAAGTTTTCAAGCAAAAACTTGTGATAACTACTCACTGCCTGTTAAGTAGAGGAATACATTCCTGTAGAAATTCACATTGGATTAGATGGCCTTTGAGGTCACTTCTATCTCTTGAAATTCCGCAAAATAAGTGGACAATATCCTGCATCCTTAGGAAACTTCCAGAAAAATAGTTTGGTGTTCTGAATAGTGGGACAAATGAAGAAGAATAGACAGAGATGAGCATGGAAATGTAGGAAATAAGATAGATTGCAGAGAGTCTTGAATATAAAATTAAAAAAAAAGTAATAAACTTTAGACTTTTGTAATAGTCAAATGTCAAAATTGTTAACGTTATTAAGTTCTCATAGGGCATTTGAATTCCCTGAGCCTCAGTTTCTTTATCAGTAATGAGTAGATAACAATATTTGTGTAGCTTCTCAAATTAGGTTTGTTTTGAGAAAAATTCATGGTAAAACTCAAAGAATTACATAAAGTAAAAAATAATTTAAAGTCATCTTTTTATTCCCTTTGCTGTTTCCATTTTTCTTTTATAGAAGTTTGCCCTTAAACCATTAGAATTTCTTGTATTCTATACTGAGCATGCAGCAATACCTGAAAATTCAGAATGATAAAGTGGAAAGAACAATGGATTTGGAATGAGAAATGTCAATTTGAGTTTTTAATTTAATCTATACAATGTGATTGTGGATAAGTCACTCAGCCTCTCTGAGATTTACTTTTCTCCAAATAGATGGAAACAAAACATTTTATACTACTGACCTCAGAATATTCTTATCTTCCAAGTCAAATGCCAATGCTTATATGCCTTAAATTCTAATTGTGAGTCAATAATTCTCCACTGACATGAATTTTGACTAGTGTGAAACTACATACTACCTGCTAGAGATAGGTAGCAGTGCTAGCCAAACATGAAGTCAGCATATCTGCCATGAGAGGCTATATTATTATCCTGGCATTTAAGGCCACTTGAATCCCTAGCTCTGCTGATGTCAGTAGGAGTAAAGGCAGTCTGTATAATGAAGAGAGAAAGACCACTGTCACATGCGAGCGTACATGAGAGCCTGACACTTCCATCAGAGAGGGTTCCATCAATATTTTTAAACTGCATTGAACTGAACTAGTCTTCTTTGCCTCAGTTGTGTTCCATGTCTGGAAGTGGGAACAACCTAGCGAGAAAAAATAAAAGACCAAAAGGAGGAGTATATTTAGTCAGGATGAAAGGATCATAAATCTAGATCTATAATGGATTTTAGAGGTCTTCATGTCCAATCCTCAAAGTTTATAGCTGAGGAATCTGAGCACAGCAAAGTTAAGTGACCATTCCAACATCCCACAAGTAATAAGTATCAGAGGCAGGATTTGAACCCAGTTCCTTAATCTCTAGAGCTTTACTATTAAGATAATTGCAGAACTTGGATTTATGCAATAGAGCTCCATAACCTGATGGGAACTGATTTCATATATAGTGGTAGGAAATGCTAAGCTTTCCCCTTGATGACCATGATGTACTTGAACCAATCTACTATTCCATGGTAACTTTGGATGCTTAATTGAAGGAGGGCACATGATTTATTAAGAAATAGATTTTGCTGGTACTAAATGATAACTTATGTTCCCCATGTATCAAAGAAAATGTTGCCAAATTGGTCTGCATATATTTAGATCTTGGAGCTATTGATCTTGGAAAAAAGATAGGAAGAACATAAGCAAAATTCTAGTAATAATAGCTCATTTTGCCCATGTACATAATCAATCTAAGAATCAAAGAGCTTCTATTATTGCTAAGGGGATTTGGAAGAATATTTCTCTGCTAACATAGAGAATTTGAAGACAAATTTCTTAAGAAACTGTTAAGCTTGGTGGAATTCAAAAAGTCTAGAAACATATCTTACCTTTTGGGAGATTCATGGTCCAAGTTCTTCAACTGTACACAGTTGGACATGTTGGGAGCCCAGAGACTCAGCAGAAAGCTCAGGGCAATCAACCTGTAGCATTTCTAGTACATGCATAGGATTCTAACAGAACTAATGTTGAAGATTTTTATCCTATCTTCAGAGAGCAGGTCTATCCTGTGATCAATTCATCTTTTAGGGCAATAGCTGGTGAAGGTGTATAATGATAACAGAGCCAGAACTGGGTGGTTAAATACTTTTGCCACCAAGTTATGGTTCAGTAGAAGAAGGAAGAAAGCTCTCAATTCTTGCTTTGACTATGAAAACTTACCCGGTGCAGTGTAAGCACAGGTAGAGTCCTGTCCTTGTCTATGCTTCAGAAAGAGCCCAGGCGCCAGAGTAGGCCCCTGAGTGAGGAGGGGTTCAAGGAAATCACCCATCTCTCCTCTAACCTAAAAAGAAACTCCTGAAGACAAAGATTTTAGTAGTGATGAAGTGATCTCTTAATCTCTGCCAGCTCAAGTTGCCTTGGTCTAAGTGCTTAGTATCATCATTCATTCTGGCAGTTAGTTTTAGACGATTGAAGCTGAAAAAGTGCTTCTTTTTGAAAACAGCACCGACTAGTCCAAGTATAAGTTTCCTAATTATTTATGGTGCTCTTTGCAAATGGAAAGCTGTGTTAAAGGGAGGGCTTTATCATTTGGCTTTGCAGAGCTCAGAGATCTATTGTTATATGAACCTTAACCACAATCCAAGGCTTTAAGCAGGCATAATTGGCCGCCCTAAGCCTTTTATCCGGGCAGAACTTGGTCAGCCTGGAACTCTAATCGGTGATGATCAAATCTACAACGTAATTGTCACAGCTCACACCTTTGTAATAATTTTCTTTATAGTAATACCTATTATAATCAGAGGTTTTGGTAACTGATTAGTACCACTAATAATTGGGGCCCCTGATATAGCATTCCCTCGTATAAATAATATAAGCTTTTGACTACTGCCACCATCATTTCTACTACTGCTTGCATCTTCAACAGTTGAAGCAGGAGCTGGAACTGGATGAACAGTTTACCCTCCTCTACCAGGTAACCTTGCCCATGCTGGAGCATCAGTAGATCTAGCAATTTTTTCACTTCATTTAGCAGGAGTATCTTCTATCTTCGGGGCTATTAACTTCATTACAACAATTATTAACATAAACCCCCCTGCTATATCCCAATATCAAACACCACTCTTCATTTGATCAGTAATAATTACAGCAGTACTGCTTCTCCTATCTCTGTCCGTCCTAGCTGCCGGAATTACAATACTTCTAACAGAACTTCTAACAATTTAAACACAACATTCTTTGAGCCTGCTGGGGGAGGTAGCCCGATTCTTTATCAGCACTTATTCTGATTCTTCGGACACCCAGAAGTATATATTCTAATTCTACCAGGTTTCGGTATTATCTCCCACATCGTCACATACTATGCAGGCAAAAAAGAACCTTTTGGGTATATAGGAATAGTATGAGCTATAATATCAATTGGATTCCTGGGTTTCATCGTATGAGCTCAATATATATTCACTGTTGGCCTAGATGTAGACACCCGAGCATATTTTACATCCGCTACAATAATCATTGTATTATTGTATTACACTCATGCAAGCAGAATCAAGAAAATAATATTCACAGAAAGCACAATAATGTAAATGATTTCATTCCTGTTCAGTCATGTCTGATTCTTTGTCACCCCATTTGAGTCTTTCTTTGCAAAAATACTGGAGTAGTTGGCTATTTCCTTCTCTAGCTCATTTTACAGGTGAAAAGATTGAGATAAACAAGGTTAAGTGACTTGCCCAGGGTCACACAGCTAGTAAAAGTCTGAGGCAAGATTTGAACTCAGGAAGATGAGTGTTCCTGACTCCTGCACTACCTAGCTGTTCCATGTAAATGAAAATCACATTAAAACACAGCTGAACTCTGACTAATTAAAATAAACAATATAGAAGAATACATTTCCCTTGGTAGAAAAGTGGAGAAACTACCTATACAGAGAGAGCATGTACATTGATTGTCATGGTTGTATCTGTTTATTACAAAGGTCCAAATTTAGTGGTAGAAGTATATATTAGAAAATGGTTGTGATATAAAAAAAAGCCGCTGATAAAACCTTTTAAAAATCATGTAACTGTAGATCTTGGTAGTTACCTCTCTGAACCTTCACAGAATAATGGTTTGATTCATAAAACCAGAGATCTAGAACTCAAGGGAACCACAAATGCCATACAGTATTAATCCATCATTCTTCAGAGGAGGAAATTGAGACCTAGAGAAATTATGTGACTTACCAAGTTCACATGGATAATTGCCAGAGATGAGATTTGAACTGATGAAGTCCTTTGAGTCCAGAGTACATGGTATCCCTCCCACTCCCTGACCTCTTCACCTCCATCATAATTAAAAGCATTTATAACATATGTGTTAACTAAGGGCAATGGAAATCCTTTTGAAGACACTGAATTTTTGAGTCCAAAAAAATAAGAAGACTGGCGATTTGGAAGAGATAATAAGTTGCTCTCTAGAAGTATATTGGCATATCTAGTAATGTTAGATAATGCTATATGAATTCAAATCCTACTTCACTTATTGCTTGTGTACCCCCAACAGGTCATTTAATTTCTCTTAGCCTCAGTTTCTTCATCTGTAAAATGGTAATAAAATTAACACTTACCTTATTCAGTTGTGGCAAAATCAAATCAAATAATAAAGGTAAAGAACTTTCATAAATCTTAAGTCATTATGATTATCATTATTGCTATTACTATTATTTTCATTCCCTGTTTACTAGGGCATCTGCATAATTGGTTTTTCTTAAGTGACACATACCAGCAGTATTCAGAAGTTAAACAAGCTCTCTATGACATAATAATAAATGGACTGAGATAGATATTTAATGTCACATTAATGAACTGCAGTTTTGGATAAGAGATTCTTGGGAAAACATTCAAGATTATCCACACATTGTCATTTCATCAGAGAAAACAAACACAACAGCAGTGGCACTTAGCATTATTTTTGGATGAGATAACAGTGAAAAGTGGGTGCATGCCTCTAAAGCCTCAAAGATTTCCCATAGTCCAGATTTCCATTCTTATTGAATCTGTAGGAACCAATTGCATGGAACCAGACATAACCTTCTAATAATATTATACCCTGTCATTGTTAAACTATTCACAAAGAAATCCAGATGTTTCAGGAGAGGGAAAAGCTCTAATCCAAAAGATATGTCTTTCTCACAAAAAAAGTCCCGCAAGAGTATAGTAATTATTCTAATCTCAATTTTAGTATCTCAAATCGATGGGAAAAGAGCTACCAAGTTTTCCATTTACTGCTCCTTTATAGGAATATTTAATACTCATGTCTGGAACTCAGAACTGGGACTTTTCTCTCCTATACCACCAAAAGTACCAAAGAACTTCTCCTTATCAGGTAATATGCTTTGAAGCAGGCAGTCTCAAGGCACAGAAATGGCCAAAGTGTACATTTGGTATTTAATTTTATGTATTTTTAAAGAATTCAGCCTTGATGAGCAAATATAATAAAGATGACAATACTACCTAAACTAATCTATTTATTTAGTGCTATACCAATTGACTCCCAAAAAACTATTTTAATGACCTAGAAAAAATAACAACAAAGTTCATATGGAAAAAACAAAAGGTCAAGAATTTCAAGGGAATTAATGAAAAAAAAATCAAATAAAGGTGGCCTAGCTGTA
The DNA here is from genome assembly GCF_048593235.1 of Sminthopsis crassicaudata. NCBI lineage: Eukaryota > Metazoa > Chordata > Mammalia > Dasyuromorphia > Dasyuridae > Sminthopsis > Sminthopsis crassicaudata. The sequence continues at coordinate 429,555,877 of NC_133619.1, read as the reverse complement.
CCAGATCTAAAATTATATTATAAAGCAGCAGTTACCAAAACCATTTGGTATTGGTTAAGAAATAGACTAGTCAATCAGTGGAACAGGTTAGATCCAAAGGACAAAATAATCAATGACTTTAATAATCTAGTGTTTGATAAACCCAAGGACCCCAGCTTTTGGGATAAGAACTCAATGTTTCACAAAAATTGCTGGGAAAATTGGAAATTAATATGGCAGAAACTAGGCATTGACCCACATTTAACACTGTACACCAAAATCAGGTCAAAATGGATTCATGACCTAGGCATTAAGAATGAGATTATAAATAAATTAGAGGAACATAGACTTGTGGAAGAAGAATGAATTTATGACCAAAGAAGAACTAGAGATCATTATTGATCACAAAGTAGAAAACTTTGGTTATATCAAATTGAAAAGTTTTTGTACAAATAAAACTAATGCATATAAGATTAGAAGGGAAACAATAAACTGAGAAAACATTTTTACAGTCAAAGTTTCCAATAAAGGCCTCATTTCTAAAATATATAGATAATTGATTCTAATTTATAAGAAATCAAGCCATTCTTCAATTGATAAATGGTCAAAGGATATGAACAGACAATTCTCAGATGAAGAAATTGAAACTATTTGTAATCATATGAAAAGATGCTCCGAGTCATTATTAATCATAGAAATGCAAATTAAGAAAACTCTGAGATACCACTACACACCTGTCAGATTGGCTAGAATGATAGGTAAAGATAATGCGCAATGTTGGAGGGGATGTGGGAAAACAGGGACACTGATACATTGTTGGTGGAATTGTGAATACATCCAGCCATTCTGGAGAGCAATTTGGAACTATGCTCAAAGAGTTATCAAACTGTGCATAGCCATTCATCCAGCTGTGTTACTACTGAGTTTATATCCCAAAGAGATCTTAAAGAAGGGAAAGGGACCTGTATGTGCAAGAATGTTTGTGGCAGCCCTCTTTGTAGTGGCCAGAAACTGGAAACTAAGTAGATGCCCGTCAATTGGAGAATGGCTGAATAAATTGTGGTATATGAATATTATGGAATATTATTGTTTTGTAAGAAATGACCAACAAGATGATTTCAGAAAGGCCTGGAGAGACTTACACGAACTGATGCTGAGTTAAATGAGTAGGACCAGGAGATCATTATATACTTCAATAACAATACTGTATGATGATCAATTCTGATGGATGTGGCCATTTTCAACAATGAGATGAACCAAATCAGTTCCAATAGAGCAGTAATTAACTGAACTAGCTACACCCAGCAAAAGAACTCTGGGATATGTTTATGAAGCACTACATAGAATTCCCAATCCCTCTAATTTTTTTTTCTTTTTTAAAAATTAATTTTATAATTATAACAATTTTTGACAGTACATATATAGAGATAATTTTTTACAACATTATCCCTTGTACTCCCTTCTGTTCCAAATTTTTCCCCTCCTTCCCTCCACCCCCTCCCCTAGATGGCAGGCATTCCCATACATATTAAATATGTTATAGTATATCCTAGGTACAATATATATGTGCAGAACCGAATTTTGTTGTTGTTGTTGCAAAGGAAGAATTGGATTCGGAAGGTAAAAATAACCTGGGGAGAAAATCAAAAAATGCTAACAGTTTACACTCATTTCCCAGTGTTCCTTTTCTGGATGTAGCTGATTCTGTCTATCATTGATCAATTGGAATTGGATTATCTCTTCTCTATGTGGAAGATATCCACTTCCATCAGAATACATCCTCATACAGTATCATTGCTGAAGTATATAATGATCTCCTAGTTCTGCTCATTTCACTCAGCATCAGTTGATGTAAGTCTCTCCAAGCCTCTCTGTATTCCTCCTGTTGGTCATTTTTTATAGAACAATAATATTCCATAACATTCATATACCATAATTTACCCAACCATTCTCCAATTGATGGACATCCATTCATTTTCCAGTTTCTAGCCACTACAAAAAGGGCTGCCACAAACATTTTGGCACATACAGGTCCCTTTCCCTTCTTTAGTATTTCCTTGGGATATAAGCCCAGTAGTAGCACTGTTGGATCAAAGGGTATACACAGTTTGATAACTTTTGGGGCATAATTCCAGATTGCTCTCCAGAATGGTTGGATTCTTTCACAACTCTACTAACAATGCATCAGAGTCCCAGTTTTCCCACATCCCCTCCAACATTGATCATTATTTGTTCCTGTCATCTTAGCCAATCTGACAGGTGTGTAGTGGTATCTCAGAGTTGTCTTAATTTGCATTTCTCTGATCAATAGTGATTTGGAACACTCTTTCATATCAGTGGAAATAGTTTCAATTTCATCATCTGAAAATTGTCTGTTCATATCCTTTGACCATTTATCAATTGGAGAATGGCTTGATTTCTTCTAAATTAAAGTCAATCCTCTGTATATTTTGGAGATGAGACCTATATCAGAACATTTAACTATAAAAATGTTTTCCCAATTTGTTACTTCTCTTCTAATCTTATTTACATTAGTTTTGTTTGTACAAAAGCTTCTTAATTTGATGTAATCAAAATTTTCTATTTTGTGATCAATAATGATCTCTAGTTCTCCTTTGGTCACAAATTCCTTCCTCCTCCACAAGTATGAGAGGTAAACTATCCTATGTTCTTCTAATTTATTTATGATCTCGTTCTTTATGCCTAAATCATGGACCCATTTTGATCTTATCTTAGTATGTGGTGTTAAATGTGGGTCCATGCCTAGTTTCTGCCATACTAATTTCCAGTTTTCCCAGCAGTTTTTGTCAAATAATGAATTCTTATCCCAACAGTTGGGATCTTTGGGTTTGCCAAACACTAGATTGCTATTTTTATTCACTATCTTGCCCTGTGAACCTAACCTATTCCACTGATCAACTAGTCTATTTCTTAGCCAATACCAAATGGTTTTGGTGACTGCTGCTTTATAATATAGTTATAGATCAGGTATAGCTAGGCCACCTTCATTTGATTTTTTTTTTATTACTTCCCTTGAAATTCTCGACCTTTTTCTGACAAAGGTCTCATTTCCAAAATATATAGAGAACTGACCCTGATTTATAGGAAACCAAACCATTCTCCAATTGATAAATGGTCAAGGGATATGAACAGACAATTCTCAGATGATGAAATTGAAACTATTTCCACTCATATGAAAAAGTGTTCCAAATCACTACTGATCAGAGAAATGCAAATTAAGACAACTCTGAGATACCACTACACACCTGTCAGATTGGCTAAGATGACAGGAACAAATAATGATGAATGTTGGAGGGGATGTGGGAAAACTGGGACACTAATACATTGTTGGTGGAGTTGTGAAAGAATCCAGCCATTCTGGAGAGCAATTTGGAACTATGCCCAAAAAGTTGTCAAACTGTGCATACCTTTTGACCCAGCATTGCTGTTATTGGGATTATATCCCAAAGAAATACTAAAGAGTGGAAAGGGACCTGTATGTGCCAAAATGTTTGTGGCAGCTCTTTTTGTTGTAGCTAGAAACTGGAAGTTGAATGGATGTCCATCAATTGGAGAATGGTTGGGTAAATTATGGCATATGAAGGTTATGGAATATTATTGCTCTGTAAGAAATGACCAGCAGGAGGAATACAGAGAGGCTTGGAGAGACTTAAATCAACTGTTGCTGAGTGAAATGAGCAGAACCAGAAGATCACTATACACTTCAACAACAATACTGTATGAGGATGTATTCTGATGGAAGTGGAAATTCAACATAAAGAAGATCCAACTCACTTCCAGTTGATCAATGATGGACAGAGATAACTATACCCAGAGAAGGAACACTGGGAAGTGAATGTAAATTGTTAGCACTACTGTCTATCTACCCAGGTTACTTATACCTTCGGAAGCTAATAATTAATGTGCAACAAGAAAAAGGCATTTACACACATACATTGTATCTAGGTTATATTGTAACACATGTAAAATGTATGGGATTACCTGCCATCGGGGGGAGGGAGTGGAGGGAGGGAGGGGATAATTTGGAAAAATGAATAAAAAAAAAAAAAAGAAATTCTCCACCTTTTGTTCTTCCATATGAATTGTGTTGTTATTTTTTCTAGGTCATTAAAATAGTTTCTTGGGAGTCTGATTGGTATAGCACTAAATAAATAGATTAGTTTAAGAAGTATTGTCATCTTGATTATATTCACTCGGCCTATCCAAGAGCACTTAATGTCTTTCCAATTATTTAAATCTGACTTTATTTTTGTGGCAAGTGTTTTCTTATTTTGCTCATATGATTCCTGACTTTTCTTTGGTAGATATATTTTATACTATCGACCGCTATTTTGAATGAAATTTCTCTTTGTATCTCTTGCTGTTGGATTGTGTTAGTAATGTATAAAAATGCTGAGGATTTATATGGATTTATTTTGTATCCTGCAACTTTGCTAAAGTTCTGAATTATTTCAAATAGCTCTTTAGCAGAGTCTTTGGGGTTCTCTAAGTATACCATCATGTCATCTGCAAAGAGTGATAGTTTGATTTCCTCATTACCTACTCTAATTCCTTGAATCTCTTTCTTGGCTCTTATTGCCAAGGCTAGTATTTCTAGTACAATATTGAATAGTAATGGTGATACTGGGCAACCTTGTTTCACTCCTGATCTTACTGGGAAAGGTTCCAGTTTATCACCATTACATATGATGTTTACTGACGGTTTTAAATATATGCTCCTGATTATTTTAAGGAATAGTCCATGTATTCCTATACTCTCAAGTGTTTTTAGTAGGAATGGATGTTGGATTTTATCAAATGCTTTTTCTGCATCTATTGAGATGATCATATGGTTTTTGTTAATTTGGTTATTGATATAGTCGATTATGCTAGTAGTTTTCTTAATATTAAACCAGCCCTGCATTCCTGGTATAAATCCTACTTGGCCATAGTGTATTATCCTGAGGATGACTTTCTGAAGTCTTTTTGCTAATATTTTATTTAAGATTTTAGCATCAATATTCATTAGTCAGATTGGTCTATAATTTTCTTTCTCTGTTTTCAGCCTAGCTGGTTTAATATCAGTACCATGTCTGTGTCATAAAAGGAATTTGGTAGGACTCCTTCAATCCCTGTTTTTTCAAATAGTTTATATAGCATTGAAGTTAGTTGTTCTTTAAATGGTAGAGGGGCAGCTCGGTGTCGCAGTGGATAGAGCACTAGCCTTGAATTCAGGAGGACCAGAGTTCAAATCTTGTCTCAGACACTTAACACTTCCTAGCTGTGTGACCCTGGGCAAGTCACTTAACCCCAGCCTCAGGGAAAAAAAAATAAAAAATAAATGTTTGGTAGAATTCACATGTAAATCCATCTTGTCCTGGGGATTTGTTCTTAGGGAGTTGGTTAATAGCTTGTTCTATTTCTTTTTCTGAAATGGGAGTATTTATACTATTTACTTGTTCCTTTGTTAATCTAGGCAAGCTATATCTTTGAAGGTATTCTTCCATTTCATTTAAGTTATCGAATTTATTGGCATAAAGTTGAGAAAAGTAGCTCCTAACTATTGTTCTAATTTCCTCTTCGTTAGTGGTGAGTTCTCCCTTTTCCTTTTTAAGACTAACAATTTGCTTTTCCTCTTTCCTTTTTTTAAAATCAGATTTACTAAGGGTTTGTCTATTTTGTTGGTTTTTTCATAGAACCAACTCTTAGTTTTATTAATTAATTCAATAGTTGTTTTTTTTTTTTACTTTCAATTTTAATAATCTCACCTTTTATTTTTAGAATTTCAAGTTTCTTGTTTGTCTGGGGGTTTTTAATTTGTTCCTTTTCTAGTATTTTTAGTTGTAAGCCCAATTTGTTGACTTTCTCTTTCTCTGTTTTATGCAAGTAGGCCTGTAGAGATATAAAACTTCCCCTTATTACTGCTTTGGCTGTATCCCACACATTTTGGTATGATGTCTCATTATTGTCATTTACTTGGGTGAAGTTATTAATTATGTCTATGATTTGCTGTTTTACCCAATCATTCTTTAGTAAAATATTATTTAGTTTCCAATTATTTTTTGGTCTATTTTCCCCTGGCTTTTTATTGAATGTAATTTTCATTGCATTGTGGTCTGAAAAGGATGCATTTACTATTTCTGCCTTACTGCATTTGATTTTGAGGTTTTTATGTCCTAGTATATGATCAATTTTTGTATAGGTTCCATAAACTGCTGAGAAGAAAGTGTACTCCTTTCTGTCTCCATTTAGCTTTTGCCAAAGATCTATCATATCAAACTTTTCTAGTATTCTATTTACCTCTTTGACTTCTTTTTTGTTTATTTTGTGGTTTGATTTATCTAATTCTGAGAGTGCAAGGTTGAGATCTCCCACTATTATAGTTTTACTGTCTATTTCTTTTTGCAGCTCTCTTAATTTCTCTTTTAAGAATTTAGATGCTACACCACTTGGTGGGTATATGTTTAATATTGATACTGCTTCATTATCTATGCTACTCTTTAGCAGGATATAATGCCCTTCCTTATCTCTTGTAATTAGATCAATTTTTGTTTTTGGTTGATCTGAGATGAGGATGGCTACCCCTGCTTTTTTGGCTTCACCTGAAGCTTAGTAGATTCTGCTCCACCCTTTTACTTTTATTCTAAATGTATCACCCTGTTTCAGGTGTGTTTCCTATAAACAACAATTGCACTACTATTTAAAGACAAATTAGTTATATAGTTGTTATCCTTTAAATTCCAGGTATAGGGGAAATACAACAGAAACTGGGAATGAACAGATATCTACCCTAGGAAAATTAATTAAACAAACATTTGTTAAATATATATTGTATGCAGTACAGACCTTTAGAAATATAGATATAAAATTTAGGTAAATCATGATCTCTGTCTTGATGGGGATTATAATTTAGAACAAAGATCTATCTATCTAACTATATATACCTTTATAAATAAGTATACCAGGTGTGAATAGGAGTCAGTTCTAATTGGATCTAAAGAGCTAGTGTGGTGATTATTCTGCTGAAACCAAAGCCCATTTGGAGGACCTCCAGAGAGCTACCCAGAACATTATAATTATGGAACATGTTATGGAATCCAAAATACATGGAGCAAAAGTGGTACCAGATTTTGAAGTGTCTAAATACCATGCAAAAGTGTTTAATCCTTACTCTACAGATAACATGAAATTATGGATTTTTTTTTTTTTTGGAGGCTGGGGTTAAGTGACTTGCCCAGGGTCACACAGTTAGGAAGTGTTAAGTGTCTGAGACCAGATTTGAACTCTGGTCCTCCTGAATTCAAGGCTAGTGCTCTATCCACTATGCCACCTAGCTGCCCCTATGGATGATTTTTTAAAAAATATATTTTAAATTCATTTTTTGAAAATTTGAGCTCCAAATTTTCTTCTTCCCTCCAGCCCTTCTCCCACCCATGAAGAAGCAAGCAATATGATATCAGTTATACATGTGATATTTCCAAATTATCCATGTCATAAAAATAAAATAAAAACAAAAAAAATGAAGTGAAAAAAGTATCCCTCTATACTTATAGTTCATCAGTCTTCTCTCTGGTTATTGTGGTGGTTGTTGTTCGTTATTCGTTCTCAAAGAGGACCATGATCAGGGAGGTGATGCCATGACATACGAATGAATTGGATTAAATGAGGGAGGGCTGTGCAAGGTCACCTGCCTCACTTTCTCCTCCAAAGTGGATATCAATAGTGTTTTTCATCATGCATCATTGGGAATTGCCTTGGATCACTATATTGATGAGAGTACCTAAGTAATTTATAGTGAATCATCATACAATGTTGCTGTTAATTGTACAATGTTCTACTAGTTCTGCTCATTTCACTTTGCATCAATTTATATATGTCTTTTCAGATTTTTCTAAAACCATTTTGCTCATTATTTCTTATAGCACAAGAGTTTTACATAGCAATCCTATACCATATCTTGTCAGCCATTCTTTAATTAATGAGCCTCCTTTTGATTTCCAACTCTTTGCCACCACAAAAAGAGCTGCTGTAAATATTTTAATACAAATAGGTCCTTTTCTACTTTCTTTGCTCTCTTTGGGATACAGACCTAATGGTAGTATTGCTGAGTCAAAGGATATGCACCATTTTATAGTCCTTTGGGAATACTTCCAACTTGTTCTAGAGAATGATTTTTGATCGGTGGAATAACACGACTAAATCTATAAATAAGATACATAAGACACCTCTTTCTCTAATAGAAATTGTAATCTAGTAGGTGAGGATGTGATAAAAATACATGGTAATATTAACAAAAGGAGAGTGTTGTGAGTCTAGAAAAGAAAAACTAAATATTGTGAAAATTTGGGGAGGCAAAGATGATTTCTTGTTTTAGAAGATCCTAGAAAATTTTATAGAAGAGGTAGCAGCTTAGCAAGCAAGGCCTTGAAGGTAGAACTTCAACCAAGGTAGGTATATTTAGGAAGGAGGAAAACATTTTAGTGGCTGTGCAAAAGTATAGTTATGGGAAAAGATGTGGGGAAATTGTAGTGAAGGAATGTTTGTTCTGACTAAATAGCCAGTGGTATTTCTTTAGGTATCTGGGGAAAAGGCTAATACCCATAGCAAGTGGCCAAATCATCTTATATTTAGGTTATGTTTTAGGATGGATATTTTTGAGTCAGGTAAAATGAAAATTGTAAAATAAGGAGCAAAATTATGATTGTGGCCTTCAGTATTTAGTGTAATGAATAGTTAGGAAATCCCTTTATTTTGGACTTTTAATCCTTCTTGAACTATTAATCATAGGTCAGGAGATTGGCTTTTCCCTCTTTTGGAAAAAGTATTATTTGCACAGCAGAGATAAATAAGTAAATAAAAGGACTTGATTTTGAGAATGTTTTGTTTTTGTTTTTTTAAATTCCTTCTGAAGGTGGGAGAATATGAGAAGGTAATAACCCAGGTTTTTAAAACTAAAGGAAAGGAAAGAACTTTAGGAACTCCATTTCTTGAAGAGGTTAGAATCTAGAGGTGTTTACAGAGTTAATAACATATGCAAAATAGTGGCCCTGGTAGTCTGAAAATTTTCCAAAATACAACTTGCTGCTTAGAAACTAAACTTTTATTTTCCAGTAACAGTAACACTAATAATTAACAAGTTCTCCTGTGGTGAACTTAATTCCACACTTTGTATTCCTGCCCTCTGCCCACACATATAGAAGGTTTTTTTTCATGTCACCAAATCAAATTCATAAATATTTATTGAGCATCTCTTTTTTCCAAGACAGAATATTGGACATTGGAACCTTCCTTCATCCATCTTATAAAGATAATTCTTCCCTTTTGTAAATATCCAGCTTTAGAAAAATCAGATTTATGGAAAGAGATTAATGATAGTAAACATTTATGAAGGAATGCTATATGTCAGACATTAAGCCCTCAGGATAAAAGTAAGGCAAAAACAAACAAACAAAAAGAAAACCAGTTTCTGTTCTTAAGTTGCTCAGAGTCTGAAGGAGAAAACAATCATATGCAAATAAACAAGATACACACAGGTTAAATTGGGGATAATTTCAGAAGGCCTGCACTAAGATTAAAAAGTAGTGGGGGAAGGTTTCTTGCAGAAGATGGAAGTTAACTGAGACTTGAAGGAAGACTGGGAAGCTAGAAAGCAGTAATGGTTTTGTGTGTGTAGGAGAGAAAAACATGAGAGATGATTCAGTTGTTTTTTATTAAAAAAAAACAACAACAACAAACAACAACAACAACTATTTCTTAGGATGGTAAGAGGCATGGTGTCTCTTTTTAAACAGTACTGGATCCAGACCACATGGATCTTTGTCTCAGTCCCTGCTCTCTGTTAGCCCTGACATTGTATGATGATGTCTTTCTATGATGACAATTTGTGATTCTATAATAAGGAAGCCCGCATGGATACATTGCAATCTGCATAGATGGAGGCAACATAGAAATGGATAAGATCTTAAATCCATTTGCATATCACAAGTATAATATTTCCCTTTATGGTGTCAAGGACAGTGTGATATTGTGAAAAGAGAATTGGATGGGGAATTATGAGACATAAGTTGTTGTTTTGAGTCTGTTACTGACTTTGTATGTGTCCTTGGGGTAGCTATTGGCCTCCCTAGGCTGGATTCAAGTTCCTTTTGTGTCAAATAAGGGTGATAGATCAGGAAAGACTATCCCTAAAGTTCCTGCCAGCTCTGCTGTTCTGCCATTCTAGGATTTTGAGGTTCTCTATTAACACAAGGGTCAAAATAATAAGAAATAAGCTTGGATTACAATGATGGAGAATTTAGTTACTCATAAGAAAGGACATTTTAAATAACGAATTTGCTTCTAAAACAAGTTCAAAAAGAGACTGTATTTATCTTCAAAGGGCATATTTGAGAAGTTATTTTATAAAAGATAATGTTTCTGTTCTGAAATTAGTCATCTAATAATACAAATATGCAAATAAGAACAAAAGATTATATGAAAAATTGTAAACATCTATTAAAATTCTGTTTTTAAGTGTTTTTTTAACATGTTAATAAAATCATTCTTTCCCTTACTGATCTTTAATTATTGTTATTCCACATATTTAATGGATATTATTATAATTGTTATTATTATCCTTGACTCATGTAGTTATAATCAGCATGTCTGACATTATCTTTCGTTCTTTTTGAACTTTTCTTTTTAATTAGCAAGTATTTATCTTCTCTCATTCCTATTTTTACCCATCTAAGAATTGAAAAGAAAAAAAAAAGTTAACACTACTGTAAAGACAAAAACTTTGAAGGCTGACTAAGCATATTTTTCATTAAAAATAAGCTCCCAAATTGGATACGTTCACAAGCAAATGTTTAATTCTGCATTTTGACATTCTGTCAGGAGGCTAGCATGCTTTATATTTCATATATTTCATCCTCTGGAATCACAATCGGTCATTGTATTGATCATAGCTCTTAATATTTCAAAGTTGTTTGTATTTACATTGTCATCGTATAAATTGTTCTCTGATTTTAGTTCTACTCTTTTTTCTTTGAATCGTTTATATTATTTTTACATATTCCTTTTGGTTCTTTACATTTATAATTCTTATGACTCAATATTATTCCACTAATACACAGAATTATGTAATTTGAGAGTCGAAAGTAGCCATCTAATCCAACTCATAACTGAAAAGAATATTAACCATAGCAAACCTATGGTCATCTAGGCTCTGCTTGAATCCCTCCTGGACGGAAGTATATACCTTCTATTGATTCAGCTATTTCAATTTTTTAAAATTGGGCAACTCAAGTTGTTAGGAAATTTGACCTGACATGAAACATAATTTTTCCTATTTGCTATTTTGACCCACTGATCCTAGTTTAGCTGTTTGAAGCTAAACAAGACAAGTTGAATACCTTTTCTATGCAATAGCTCTTTTAAATTTTTTTATCATACCTATGATGTCCCATTCTTTATTACGTCCATTTAATTTTCCCTTTCTTAGGTTTAATATTCCCAGTTCCTCAAATGATACAGACTCAAGGTCTTCACCATCCTAATTACCTAAACCCTTTCTTGTTAATTCATTAAAGCTATTCTTAAATTGTGGTATACAGAATAAGCACAATTTGTTTTTTTAAATTTGAACTTTTTGGTTTTATTTTTAGTTCTCTACTTACTCTTCTTGTTACCCCATTCATTGTAAAGGCAAGTAACACAATCCTCATGATATAAAGAGAAGTCATGCAAAACATATCTCTATTAGCCATGTTTTGGGGAAGAAAGAGAAAAAAAAAGGATAAAAACATGCTTTAATTTGCAATCTGATCCATTATTTCTTTATTTGTAGGTGGATATATTTTTAAAAATATGAATCTTTTGGGATTGTGATAGAGGTTATTGTTAATCAGAATTGCTAAGCCTTTCACAGTTGATAAATTTTTACAATAGTGTTTATTACTGTGTATTTCATACTCCTGATTTGTTCACTTCATTTTGCATCAGGTCATTAAATCGTCCCAGATTTTTCTGAAATCATCATCTTCCTCATTCCTCACAGCACAGTAGCATTTCATTACATTCACATATAACTTGTTCAGTCATTATCCAACTGATAAGCATATCTTCAATTTCTAATGCTTTGTTATTACCAAAAAAGCTACTAAAATATTTTTGTATATATCTGTCCTTTTCATTTTCCTTTGATCTCCTTGGATATAAACTTAGAGTCAGTAATGCTGAATCACAAGCTATTCATAGTTCCAAATGGTTCTGCAGAATTGTTGATCTAGTTTTTAAATCCACCAACAGTGTAATAGTAGGGCTATTTCCTCAAATTTCCTTCAGCATTGTCATTTTTCTTTTCTATCATCTTGGACAATCTGATAAATAATACATCAGAATTATTTTAATTTGTATTTCTGTAATTATTAGTGATTTTGAATCATTATTTTTATGTGATTATTAAAAGCTTTGCTTTCTTCTTCCTTTGACCATTTATCAATCAGGGAATGGTTTTTATTTTTACAAATTTGGCTCAGTTCCCTATATATTTGAAAAATGAGACCTTTTTCAGAGAAACTTGTTGTAATTCTCCCTAAGGAGAATTTTGGCTACATTGGCTTTTATATGTGCAAAATCCTTTAAATTTTATGTAATCAAAATTATCCATTTTACTTCTGTGAACCTTTCTATCTCATTTAGTCATGAACTTTTTTCCTATTCATCAATTTGATGAGCAATTTTTTCTATGCTCTCCTTATATGCTTATGATATTACCCTGCATGATTAAATCATATATCTATTTTGAACTTATCTTGGTAAATGGTGTGAGATATTATTCTATGTATTATTTTCCAGTTTTCCCTGAGTTTTTGTAAATAATGAATTCTGGTTCCAATACCTAGAATTGTTGAGCTCATCAAACACTATGTTATTGTGCTCATTGGAATATTTTTATATCTAATCGATTCCATTGATCAACCACTCTATTTCTGATCTAGTAGCAAATTGTGATGATGACTGCTTTGTAATATAATTTGAGATCTGATATTGCTAGTACCTCTTCTTTTATATCTGATCACAATACTCATATGCCACAATTTGTTTAGCAATTTCCCCATAATTATGATTTGTTACAGAAAAGCCTTATGGATTTGTTTCTCTTATTGGTTATTATTATGAAAATTTCAAGAAATAGTTAATATATGTAGGGATTTTCTTCTATTAATAACCTTGTTAGGATATTCTCCCAAGGTAGAAGTTTTAGATTAAAATTTTGAAAAGTTCTATAGCTTTTATTGTTTAATATTAATACTAAGTTGTAAAACTATCATGTTTTAATATTATAATGGTTCTACTATCTTACTAATGTGGGTATTCTTTCCAGTGATGTAGACTGTAAGCCATCTATGCCTACCCATTTTCTTATGGCTCTTATCTATTTCTCTCCATACAGAGGGTCCATTTAACATATTAAGGTCTCATACTAGAGCTAATGAAATTTTGTGAATACTAATGGTCCATACAATTGTCCATTGGTTGTATCTTATTTTCCTGATTTGAGTAGGCCATCTTTTTACCTGTCATCACTTCATGCTGCTTATCTCACCTAATTCCTCACGTGTACTGTGCTATGCCTTTCCCTTTATACCCATCACAAACCTCACCATTGCCTTTTAGGTAGACCTCAACTTCAATTCTTTGGATACTACAGCCTTCAATGAATTACAGACATACAACATAACTATAAAATTGTATTAAAAAGATGTGCTTTTTAGCAGTCATCAAAAACATATGATACTGATTAAGAAATAGTGTGGTAGATCAGTGGAATAGGTTAGATACAAATGACACAATAATCAATGATGATGGTGATCTAGTATAACATAACCCCTCTCCCCCAAACACCAGCTTCTTGGATAAGAACTCACTATTTCATACAAATTGCTGGGAAAATTGGAAAATAATATGTCAGAAACTCATCATGGATCTACTTCTCATACCTCATATCAAAATAAGGTCAACAGGTACATGATTTGGGCATTAATGGTGATACCACAAGCAAATGAGGAGACCAAGGGATAATTCACTTATCAGATCTTTGGAGAAAGGAGGAATTTATGACCAAAGACTATCTAGAGAACATTATGAAATACATGGACAACTTTTATTGCATTCAGTTAAAAATTTTTGCACAAAGAGATTGAACACAAACAAGACTCAAAAAGATGCACAAAGCTGTGAAAAATTTTATAAAGATCTCATTTTTGGCCTAGGGAGACTTACATGAACTGATGGTAAGTGAAGTGAATAAAACTAAGAGAATATTGTACACAGCAACAACAAGATTATATGCTAATCGCTTCTGATGGGCATGACTCTTTTCAACAGCAAAGTGATTTAGACCAGTTCCAATGGTCTTTTGATGGAGAGAGCCATCTGCACCCAGAAAGAGGACTATGGGGACTGAGTGTGCATCACAGCATAGTCTTTTTTACCTTTGTTGTTGTTATTTGCTTGCTTTTTGTTTTCTTTTTAATCTGATTTTTCTTGTGCAGTATGATAATTGTGGAAGTATGAATACAAGAATTGCACATGCTTAACAAATATTGGATTGCTTGCTGTCTAGAGGAGGGAGTGGGGGAAGGGAAGGAGAAAAAATTGGGAATACAAAGCTTTGTAAGGTGAATATTGAAAACTACACATATGTTTTAAAAATAAAAAGCTTTAAAAATGTCTCATTTCTAAAATATATAAAGAAATGTGTCAAATTTATAAGAATACAAGTCATTCCCCAATTGATAAATGATCAAAGGATATTAACAATTTTCAGATGAAGAAATTAAAGCCATCTCTAATCAAATGAAAAAATACCCTAAATCACTATTGATTAGAGAAATGTAAATTAAACAGCATATCACACCTCTTAGATTGGTTAAGATGACAGAAAAAGATAATGACAAATGCTGGAGAAGATGAAGGAAAACTGGGGCACTCGTGCATTGCTGATGGAGTTGTGAAATGATTCAACCATTCTGAAGAGCAGAACTATGGCCAAAGGACTGTATCACAAAGAAAATAAAAGAGAAAAAAGGACTCACATATGCAAAAATGTTTGTAGCAGCTCTTTTTGTGGTGGCAAGAATTAGAACCTGAATGGATGCCCATCAAGTGGGGAATGGCTGAATAAGTTACAGTATGTGAAAGTTATAGAATATAATTGTTCTATAAAAAATGATGACCAAACTGATTTTAGAAAGGCTGGAAAGATTTACATGAACTGATGCTGAGTGAAACAAACAGAACCAGGAATATACCATACACAGTCACAGCAACATTGTGTAGAAATAAATTAAGACAGACTTGGTTCTTCTCAGTGCTCCAAGGCAATCCCAATAAGTTTTGGATGGAAAATGCCATCTGCAACCAGAGAGAGAGAGCTATGGATATTGAATGTAAATCAATACATGCTATGTTAACTTTTTTCTTTTTCTTCTCTCATGTTTTTTTCTCTCTCATGGCTTTTCCTTTTGTTTTTATTTTTCTCTCAACATGATTCATAAGGAAATGTATTTTAAAAAATTGAATATACATGTATAACCAGAAAAAAAAAGAAAAGATGAGCTTTTATTTTAAGAAGAAGCTTAGGAGGTAGTGGGAAAATAGGAAAAAATATTCCATTTTTCAAAGTCAGTGTAATTGACTGTCTTCCTGTCAAATTACAAATTAAAAAAAAAAAAAAAAAAAACCATTGTCCATTTTCAGTATATGTCCTGGATGCATGTATTGATGGAAAAGATGTTGGTCATCTGTGGGAGTGTTCATTGTAATCTAAACAATAGTCATCTTTTACCCACTTGGATTTCACCCAGTTATTCCAGACATTTTTCAGTATTTGTGAATATTATCTAATATGTCCTTCAATAAACATTTTAAAAGTACCCACTGTGTGTCAGGTCCTGGAGCTTGATCTAATTAGCACAGTGCTATTCAGAAACAGAAATATCTGGAAGACCTCACCACCTAGGGAATTCTCTTTGGTTTAGATTTTGTGCCAAACCTCCTCAACAAGAAGTTGTTAAATCTTAAAATACAACAACATTTTTATACTTGGGTTGATATTAATAAGTCATTTTAGCTATTAAAATAATTTCATATCACTCTTCATCAAGATTTGACTAATTCACAGAAATGTCAACTATAATAGCATGCCTTTTTTTTTTTTTTTTATTAAACACAGCTACATCAAAGCAACTCACTTTGTCTCTCCTTTGTAAAGATTAGGCAGGGTTTCCTGGAAGTAGGCATTAAACCAGATAACTTCTAGCAGTGCGTATTTTCTGTGTATTCCTGCACATAACTTCAAAGAATGCTTTTAAGACCCTGTGATTTAACCATTTTCCTAACTTGAACTAGCTCAGGTATTTGTTATTTCTCAGAATCATAGAATTTAGAGCTCAAATCAGCATTAAAGACAATCCCATCTAAATCTCTCATTTTAAAGATGAGTAAACTGTGAACAAGTTTGGGGACATTTGCTCCCAATGGTAACATAAATATGAAGTAGAAGATTTAGGAACTGAATTCATATTTCTAATTCTGTCAGTGGTTTTTTTTCCATTTGGAGGGACCTTTTCTCTTTTTATGCTTTTCTTTTCTCTTTCTTTCCACTAATATGGAGTTAGTTCATTACTAACTAACCAATTATACAAGCATTAGCTATCCAAGTTCTCCATTATATATAATATTTGATCTATAATAGTGACTCGTATTTTGAATAATAAAGTCTCTTAATTTGTTCTGTCTCAAAAAATTTCCATCTTATCAATGAAGACCTGCTTTTTCCATCTTTTCTTATTCTCAAGACTGTTCCAGATGACTCATACAGATAGTATAAAGTGATTCCAAAGCAGACGTTGTAGATGAAAAATGCTGTGAAACAATACTAAGTGCTATTAAGTTGGTTTGATAATAAACGGTAACTCAGAGATTCTAAAGATGAGATTCTATTTTCTATATGTGCTTTCAGGGCTGATCTCATGAAATAAATAGAAATTCAGAAGTGCCTTTTAGATAAGAGGTTGGTGTAGCCAGGGGGGAAAAAAACAGAAAAAAAAAACAACAAAAAAACTAGCAGCAGCCCTGAGATCGTCAGCAATTTATTTGCCAAAGTGATGCCCTTAAAGCTCAGGTGTGACAATGCTACTTTTCTATTTGACTAGGGACCTATCTGTCCCTAGGATAAAATGTACACTCTATCTACTATTTAAAAACCTTCATATAATCTAGTCCAAACTACCTAATTTTCTAGCCTTCCCTGTTCCACAATTTATGGTTCATTTAAATTGATTTTATTTCTATTCCCTACACACAATACTCTACATCCCATCTCTATGCCTTTGCAGATGCAAAGTACCTCATATTTTGGATGCATTCCCAGCTCACTCTGACCTGTTAGATCCACTTATTTTCCTGAAAACTGAGCTCTAGAACGTTTTATAATAAACCTTTACTGACTGCTTTCCCCAGCTGCTATTTATTATCTTCCCACAAAAATTACCTTATATTTACCTTGCATGTATTTTGAATATACATGTTTATACATATGAAACACATAAATATATATTTTTATATGTAGATATAGCTATATATGCATGTAGATGTATGCATATATGTCTAAATGTCAGAAAGAAGCAGCAGCAGCAGAAAAATGAAGCAGAAGCAGCAGCAGCAGAAGAAGAAAAAGAAGAAGAAGCAGAAGCAAAAGAAGCAGAAGGAACAGCAGCAGAAGAAGAAGGAGGAAAAAGAAGAGGAGGAGGAAGAAAAAAAGATGATGATGATTCAACAATATGGTATGCCAGCCAAGAAAGCTAATGCAAACATTAGCTGCTTTGAAAGAGGTATCATGTCCAAGAACAGTAAGATTATAGTGTTCTATTCACACCATTTCTATATTACCAGTTGCCTGATCATTATCTCCAAGTATGTAATGGGTTTTCATTAAGAAAAGGGAATACAAATTGTTCTATCTAACCACCATCAGAAGAACTGGAGTACATATGTAAAAGTTGCAAGGAGGCACATTAAGGCCTGATATATGGAAATGTTTTCTAACATTTCAGGCTATCCAAGAGAGGAATGATTTATCTCAGGAGGGGTCATAGTTTCACACTTCCTGGTAGTTTTCAAGAAAAGACTAAATGAAATGTTTAGAATTTATTCTGGTTCTCAGAGTCAAGAAGTACTGATTTCAAATCCTGCCTCAGACATTTAACTGGCTAGTAAAATCACTGTCTGACTCAGTTTTTCTGAGTTGCAGAATAGAAATTATAATAGCACCTATCTCCCTAGGATGTTTTGAGGATCATATAAGAAAATATCAGAATTGTCTTCAATCACTTCATTGCTGAGAAGAGCTAAATCTATCATAGTTGATCATCACAGAATGTTGCTTTTACTGTATGCAATGTTCTCCTGGTTTTGCTCACTGTACTAAGCATCAGTTTTGTCTTTAATCATTTCAAATGGAATTTATACTTCCTTCAGAAATTGGTAATTTGGTTTTCTTCTTTTTTAATCAAATTAACCAATGGTTTATCAAATTTATTGTTTTTAAAATAAAATCAGTTTCTAGTTTTAATCTTATTAATCTCGCTGATTTTCAGGATTTCAGGATTTCAAATTTATTATGTGGGAATTTTTAATTTTTTATTTACTAGTTTTCCTAATTGCATGCTTAACTCATTGATCTGCTCTTTACCTTTATGATGTAAACATTTAGAGATATAAAATCCTCTAAATAATTCTCTGGCTGAATCCCATACATTTTAGTATGTTGTCTCATTGTTGTCATTTTTCTTTAATGAAATTGATGATTGTTTCTATTGTTTGTTCGACCCACTCATTCTTTAATATTAGATTATTTAGTTTCTAATTAATTTTCCATCTTTGTTTTCATGGGACTTCACTTAATATAATTTTTATTGCATTGTGATTTGAAAAAGACACATTTAGTAGTTCTGCATTTAGTTGTGAGGTTTTTATGCATTAAGATATGGTCAGTTTTTGTGAAGGTGCCATAAAGAGTTGAGAAAAAGGTATATACTCCTTTCTATTTCCATTCATTTTTTCCAGAGGTCTGCCATTTTTAACTCTTCTAAAATTCTATGCATCTCCTTAACTCCTTTCATATTTATTCGTTTTATGAGAAGTTCTGAGAGAGGAAAGTTGAGATCCCCCACTAATATAGACTTATGATCTATTTCATATAACTTTTCCTTTAAGTATTTGAATGCTATGCCATTTGATGCATATATGTTTAGTATTGTTATTACTTCATTGTCTATGGTAACTTTAGCCAAACATATTTTCTCTGCTTATGCTTTTTAATTAGGTCTATTTTGCTTTGTCTTAGATCATGATCATTACTCCAGCCTTTTTTTTTTTTTTAATTTTAGCTAAAGCATAATAAATTCTGTTCCAATATCTTACCTTTGCTTTATGTATGTCTCCCTGCTTTAAGTGTGCTTCTTGTAAATAACATATTGTAGGATTCTGGTTTTTAATCCATTATGCTAACCACTTCAATTTGGATCATCACATTTACATTCATCCTTATGATTACTATGTAATTCTTTTCATCATATTTTCCCTGCTTATTCTTCCCTTTTTCTTTTTCCCCTGTCTCCTCAAAAGTTTGTTTTGCTTCTGACCACAACTTACCACAATCTGTTTTCCCTTTTATCACAAACTCACTTCTATTATCCTTCTCTCCTCCTACTTCCCTATATAGGGTAAGATAGATTGCTATTACCAACTGAATGTGGTAAGAGGAAACTCTCTGAGCCAATTCTGATAAGAATAAAGTTTAAGAGCTCTGCCACTTCTCCATCTTCTCTTCCATTGTAACTCTTCCACACTTCATTTATGTGAGATAATTTACTTCATTCTATCTCTCCCTTATCCAAGTGTGTAGTAATTCTGTGAGGCTCCTTAATTTTATTTTTTGAAATCCTGTCATGTATATGTACATATCTACATGCACATTTAGTTATATGTAAATATATATTTGTGTGTTTCATATGTATAAACATTTATGTGTATTTTCAAAATATATGACACAGTCATAATCAACTCACATTCATGCCTCCTAAGTCTAGTTTTTCTAATTGTTCTAAATAATGATAAAGTTCTTTAAAGTTACAAGTATTATCTTCCCATTTAGGAATGTAAACAGTTTAACCTTATTGAATCCCTTTTGATTTCTCTTTCATGTTTACCTTTTTAATACTCTTGAGTTTTGCATTTGAAAATGCTTGAAAGTCCTCGATTTCATTGAATATACTTTTTTCTTTGATGCTATAATTTTGTGAGCTAGATTATTTTTGTACTCAGCTTTGCAGGGTAGGTTATTTTTGTTTGTAATCCCATGTCCTTTGCCTTCTGGAAATCACATTCCAAGTCCTGCAATGCTTTAATGTAGAAACTGTTAAATCTTGTTATCCTGATTGTGGCTTCATGATAGTTGAATGATTTTTTTTGGCCACTTGCAATATTTTCTTTTTGATGTAGGAGCTCTGGACTTTGACTATGATATTTCTGCAAGCTTTGATTTGGGGGGGAATCTCTTTTAGGAAGTGATTGGTGGATTGCTTCAATTTCTGTTTTATTCTTGCTTTCCTTGATAATTTCTTTAAATATGATGTCTAGGCTGCTGCTTTTTTTTCTGATCATGGCTTTCAGCTAATCCAATAATTCTTGAATTATATATCTCCTTAATCTATTTTTCAGGTCTGTTGTTTTTCCAATGAAATGTTTCACATTTTCTTCTATTTTTATTTTTTTTCAACTCTGTCTTATTGTTTCTTGATGTATCATAGAGTCACTTGCCCAACTCTAACTTTTGTGGAATTACTTTGTTCAGTGAGCTTTGGTGTCTTCTTTTTCATTTGGTCAATTCTAGTTTTTAATATTTTATTGTACCTCTTTTACCAAGCTGTTAACTCTCTTTTTTTCAGAATGTTCTTTGTTCACTTTCAATTCTTTTCTCAATTTTTCCTCTAATCCTCTTTTTTGATTTTTAAGGATTTTTTGAGCCCTTCCAATAATTATTGTTGGGCTTATGACCATTTAAATGCTTTCTTTGAGGCTTTGCTTGTAGCCATTTTGACATTATTGTGTGTGTTTTGATCTTTCTTATTACCATAGTAGGAAGTGTGTGTGTGTGTGTGTGTGTGGGTGTAGGTTCTTTTTTGTTATTTGTTTATTTCTTCAACCTGTTTCTTGACTTTTAACTTTATGTTACAGTTAGTTTCTGATTCCAAGTTGAAGGGGCACTTTTCTAAGTTTCAGGCTTTTTGCACTGCTGTTTTTAGAGTTAGTAAAGAGTTTCTGAATGTTTTGGGGGCTTCTAAATTAATATCAGCTAAATTCAGGTACAGTTACTGTTCTCCTGGATTGTGGATTGAAGTCACAAGTGTCAGTGCTTTTTTTCTCCTTGCAATAATGACTAGGTTGCCTGCTCCCTTGTCAGCAACAACAATTACTCTTCTCTATTCTCAAATTATAGCTAGGGCCCTTATTTCCCTGCAGCCACAAGCATTCATTTTTCTCTTTGCTCTGGGATTTCCAAACCCCTCTATTGGTGTTGCAATAGTGTGTACTCTTTGAATTGGCTCCCAGCTATTCGCTGAACTGGATCCTACTCTGAATGTCACAGGTTTCTCCTACAGAACTTTTAAGTTGTCTTGTGCTGGAAAAATGTCTGACTCTCATTCTTTGTTTAGCTCTGCCAATCCAAAATTCAGTCTGAGGCATTATTTTAAAGTTGTTTGGAGAGGAATATTGAGAGAGTTCAGCTGAGTTGTTGCTTGTGCCCTGCCATCTTGGCTCTGCCAAATGTAAATGCTAGTTTTTGTCACTCTTCTAATTTTGTTTCTGACTCATATAAACTGATTTTTTTGGGTAGGATTAACAGTATTTTATTTTTCCACATATATGCAGATAATTTTCAACATTCATTTTTGTAAAACTTTGTGTTCCAAATTTTTATCCTTTCCTCTATCTCTCCATCACTATCAAGACAGCAAGCAATCTGATAAAGGTTATGCAATTCTTTTAAACATATTTTCATACTTGTCATGTGCAAGAAAAATCAGATCAAAAGGGGAAAAAGCCACAAGAAAGAAAAAAATCACAAGGAAACAATTTCTCAAAAGGTAAAAACACTATGCTTTGATCCACATTCAATCTTCATAGTTCTTTCTCTGGATGTGGATGGCATTTTCTGTCCTGAGCCTATTGGAATGACCTGAATCATCACATTGCTGAGAAGAGCCAAGCCCATCACAGTTGATCATCCCATAATCTTGTTATTACTATATACAATGTTCTCTTGGCTCTGCTCACTTCACTTAGTATCAGTTCATGCAAATCTTTCCAGGCTTTTCTGAAATCATCCTGCAGATCATTTCTCATAGAATAATAATACTCCATAGCATTCATATACCATAATTTATTCAGCCATTCCCCTGCTGGGCATCCACTCACTTTTCATTTCCTTTCCACTACAAAAAGGACTGCTATACACTTTTTTTTTTTTTTTTTTTGCACACTTGGGTACCTTTCCCTCCTTTAAGATATCTTTGGGATACAGACTCAGTAGAGACATTGCTGGATCAAAGGGTATGCACAGTTTGATAGCCCTTTGGGGTGGTCCTGACTTACTCTTCAAAATGATTGGATCATTTTACAACTTCACCAACAAAGCATTAATAACCCAATTTTCTCACATTCCCTCAAACATTTATCATTATTTTTTCCTATCATCTTAGTCAATCTGAGAGGCATGAAGTGGTACTTCATATTTGTCTTAATTTGCATTTCTATTATCACAAGTGATTTTGAGTATTTTTTTCATATGAATAAAAAGGCTTTAATTTCTTCATCTGAAAACTGTCTGTTCGTATCCCTTGGTCATTTGTTAATTGGGGAATGGCTTGCATTCTTATAAATTTGAGTTAGTTCTCTATATATTTTAGAAATGAGGCCTATATCAGAAACCTTGGCTGTAAATGTTTTCCCCCAGGTTTCCACTTCCCTTTTATTCTTGGCTGCATTGGATAAACTGATATTTTAATGCTACAGGCCTTAATGCACTTAATTGGCCCTCTTTCTAACATTATGATTTGATTCCTTGAGAACTGTAGGCTATAATTTTTGATTGTGTCACCATGGCCCAACTCACATTTGGGTCAGTAGATCCAGAACTTCTTAAACTCCATACAAATCTGCCTCCTTGGGCTATGAAGGAACTGACAGCAGTCTGGGCACTTTTTAGCAGCAACTGTCAGTATTTTAGACCCAGAATATTGTATACCAGTGGGAGTTGGGCCAAATAGTGACTAAAAGTCAACTTTTTAGTGGTAGGGTTGCTTCTTTGTCAAAGAAAAATGTCCAGCTTTCCAGCCAGCTGGACAGCCCCATGGGGACATCTGGCAATCCCCAGAGAAATTTTCCAGTTGAGTTGCTGATCTATCAGAATTCATTGCCCAGATAAAATTGTTTTTTTGATGTCTTCCTGGAGCTTGATCTATTCTGACCATGCCAAGGTAGTTCTTTTGATCTTCTGACTCACTGGCAAGATTCCTTCTGGGCCAGACTTTCTTTGATAAGATTGCAAGATACTTTGAGTAGTACTTGAAAGAATATGTGATTCTTAGAGTGATCTACTTCACAGTGATTCATCTGGGGGAATTGCTTCATTTTAGTAAGACTGGTTTGAAGATAAAGTATAAAAGCATTTTCCAGGTGCTGGTCTAAGATCTACTTTTAAGTCAGCCTGTGCTGAAATTTGTTGACATGTTATTGGATTCACTGCAAGATAAATTGATTCGTGTGCCAGATCCCATTATGTAATGCATTCTGATAAGACCCATTTTAACCTGAAACTGAGTTAATGATAGCTTTACTCAGGGCACAGTCAGCCTGAATGATAACTCTATCTCCCATTATTTGATTTATGGGAGTTTATGATACTCAAGGCTCAATGAGGGAGTGAGGAGAGAGGGTGGACCAAGTTGTTATAGGTCAAACAGTCACAGTGACTTGTGAAATACTTGTATTTTGAGCAACCAAAGCACACACTTGTTCTATTAGCCTCAAAAGGCAAAGAAACCTGAAAAAAAGGGGTAGATATGTGTGTCATGGTAAGGGGGATCATTTCATCCTTTACTCTTATAGAGCTAATCCAGGTATATTTTTTTTCTCTCAACCTTGAACTTCCAAGAGATTGGATCCTATAAACTTAGGTGGACGGAGAAACCTCAACAAATGCTCTAAATAAAGAAAAAGAAGTTTCTAATTCTGAAAATCCTCTCATAGTGAAGACTGTTTGCAGATGACCTGATGGCAGAGGGCAGTAACTCATAAAAATGAGACTTCTGATTGATTCTCACAGGAGAAAATAGCAAAGACTATTATTGATAACACTCAGTTCCTTTCTTTCCCATTACTTGTCCAGAGAGTATATCAAGCCCAGCATGACCCATATATTTTTGGAAACAGTGATTTTCATTTTTTATTTAATGCTTCAAGATTTTCAAGAAAGATAGGCAAAGGATCACCTCCTATGACCGATCCAAAGGAACAGGTTTTTATTGCTATGACCAGAAGTAGTAGTGCCCCTAAAAGTATCAGATTTCTTTAAGAAAAAAATTCCTTAGTGTTAAGGAAGTGGAAGTATTTCACTTTATAGGCCATGGAACTGTGCTATTAACTTCGTCCTTTTTGTCTCCATTCTCTAGCCATATTTATTTGTCAATTAAATCCCAGGAAGTATTTTAGGAGTTTCAGGAAAAAAGCAATAGCAACAATAATAATTAAAACAATTTATGTGATTTAACCATTTTCTACTTTGATATTTTATCTCAGCACCATTATCGGGCAAGAATAGCATTCCCACTCCCATTGTGAGTAGCCCAGTTACACGAAGTGATGACTTTAATCATATTGACTTGTAGGTAATTTATAACCTTATCTGGATGAGTTCCTTATCTGGCAGATGAATAGCAGATGTTCTTTCAAAGTATTGTGGAAAATATAACTATTGTTTGATACCCTTTAAGTTATTAAATAACAATAGTTCATAGTCATTTGACATATTATGGTTCTATGAAATAAATTCCTGACAAGTCTGTGAGAAGAGAGTGTAAAGTTATTAGGCATTTTTTTTTACAATAATAACCAATTTTACAAATGAGGAAACTGAGACTCAGAGCAGAAAAGACTTGCCCAGAGTAATTAAGTGTTGGAGCCAGAACAGAAACCAGTATTCCCTGACTCCAGGTTAATTTCTTAATTAATTAATTAAAATTAATTTCTTTAATTAAAAAAAATGAGATGAGCTTTGAAGTCAGAGGACCTGAGTTCAAATCCCAGGTCTGCTTCTTGCTACTTATGGCCTCACACTATTTCTTATAGTCCACATAGTGGGTACCTTTTCCTGGATCATTTCTGAATGACCCACAGTCACCAAAAATCACTGATTTTGAATGTCCATTAGTAAGGGGTAATCTCAACTTCTCTGAGACCAAATTTCTTCCTTTATTAGATGAGAGATTTGGCCTAAATATCCAATTGAGTTCCTTCTAGATCAATATCTATGTTTCTATGAGGTTTTTTTGTTTTGCTTTGTTTTGTTTTGTTTTGTTTACCCCTTACTAACACTTTTTTTCAATATGGAACATTTCTAAAGTACTATAAAGTCTCAGTGGTTCATTAACTGGTAGGCAGGGAATTGCTCTTCTACCTGCATGAAGTTTTAATTTGTTTCAGTATTTCTGGCCACATATGACCTTAGCCACCATTATCTTCTACTGCTTATGACAATATTTTCCAAGCTACAGAAATGTCAGTTTAAGCAGGAAGAGCTGTAATTTCCAGAGATGTGATGGATTGTGGAAGTCATACCCTCTATAAGTGGGGTGGGGAAGGGCTTAGGGTGTTAGTAGAGATTAGCAGATGAGATAGCCTATTAAACCCTAGGAAATGGTCAGGGGTGGCTAAAGCAAATGCTCCACCATTTGGGAGAACAATCGAAATGCAAGCAAAAGTTAGTCAGAAATCCGCAAGATACCAAATTATAGAGGCAGCTGGAACTGACCTTATAAATCATTTAATTGAGTAGTTCTCAAAGAGAATGCCATAAGTTTTACTAGCTATACCATGGAATTTTGGTTATTATGTTATTGAAGATCAAAGAAAATTAATAAATAATTTTGTTCACCACATTACCCAGGGCATTATTAGAAGGTAGCTATAGTAGATAAAGTATAGAATTTGGAGTCAGGAAGATCTGAGTTCAAATCCTTCCTCAGGTTATTACTAGCTATATGACCTTGGGCACACAACTTTCTTGGCCTCAGTTTCCTCATCTGTAAATTGGGAAAAAATGATGGGATCTACCTCCCAGGATTGTTATGAGGATCAAATAAAATCACATGTGAATATGTAAAACACTTTGCAAATCTTAAAGCATAATATTAATGCTACCTATTACTATTATTGTTATCATCATGATTAATAATAGAGTAGAATGCTAAATATCATATCTGCAAACGAAACAAAACTTCTCTGTTTACATGTTGTATTAACCTCAAAATACATCAGAGATCACACAGAATTCAATAAAAATGTCTCCTCTTATGGAAGCAAAACTGGGTATGTTTGACATTTCTTGACTCCCCCATAATGTTGCCAGCTTAAAAGTTCAGTGGCCCACATTTGCTCATGATGAAAAAATACTGTGCTGTGAGGTGAAAAATATTTGAAAACTACTGATTAAATCTAGCTTTATTATTTTACAGGTGAGGAAACTGAGTCCCTGGGGATGAAGGCACTTGTCCAAGTTCATAGTAATGAGTTCCAACACAGCTTTTCTAACTTCAAGTACAGTGTTCTTTCTACTATATTATATGAAGATGGAAAACAATTTGAACATTGGGACAATGGGTCCAAAAACCAATGGAGGAAAAAGTGCTGAGTCTTGTGCTTCACAGAAGAATTGACCAGAGGCAGCAGCATCTTTTAGTGGCAGTTAAACATTTATGAGATAGAATTGCATTTGTGGGCCCCTCTGGGAGCCTAGTGTTGGGGAATCATTGGCAGGTGATGGCAGTGGACAATCTCCTCACTCCAAAAACCAAGAACATGAAGAGGAGTTTTTTTTTTTAGCACTCATGAGCTACAATTTTATTTTTGACACTTTGTCATTCATTCCTCAGTCCTAGCCATGACCTTCCTTGGTTTATTAAAAAAATCTGATTGCCTTCTGCTAGATTCCCACCACAAATACTGCCTTGAGGAAGTGGCAGTAGTTTGCCTCAGTTTCTGTACTCATGTAAGTTCATTTTTGCTAGAAATTGATCCTTTACATATGATTCTTGCAGCATTGTGGGACAATTCAGAACTTCTTCCCCTCCTCCCTACCCCTTTTCTATCTGAGAGCAAAGGATTCCATAGCAAAACTCCCCAGACGGCAGTAACCTATACAAATAACTGTATTTGGGCAGCTATGATAATAGATTTTATCATAGACCATTTGCCATGTAAAGATTCACCTACCTATTATATCACTTACCAAAATATTATGACTATTCAGTGAGTATCCAGATAAGCAGTGAGGAAGGGTGTCTTCTGTCATCCCTATAATACCTGAAATAATTGATCGACCTTTTAGCAACAGCTGTATTTTTCTTTAAGAATTCTAAACATCCCTTCACACTGAACATTTCTTTCCAAGAAAATTGTTCTGTTATTTCCTCATGCTCATTATTTTCTCTCATTTCTTCAAATTCTAACCCTTGCTCCATTTTGCTGATGAGAGAAAACTCCATGGAGGAACTATCCAATAGCCATAGAACCCTGGATAAACTCAAAGTTAAGGGATCAAAAACCAAACAAACCTTTTTTGTATAACTACACTCTCCAGAAGTTAGCAGGCTCTAGGCTCTGATTTTTCTTTGTTGAGGTGGTAAACCCCTTGGCCTACTACAGACTGAAACTCCTATCATCATTGAGAATTTAACTGGTTTTTCATGATCTCTGCTCCACCAACCATACAGTTATAGTTTATTCTATATTTCCTGTTTACCCTTTTTCTCTGCCTCTCACTGCCATATAAATCGAGATCCTCATTTGTACCTAGTTTGTGGAAGGAAAGAAAGAGTTCCTCAGTGAAGTGACTTTGACCTCATGAAGATCCTTGGATTAATTGTCACCATTCAATGATAGGAAGGTTGTGAGCCAGAGGAAAGATCTGGGTGTCTGAACACTTTCTTCCTGGCCATCAATTTTTAGGAACTTGTAACCTACCTTGGGTCTTGGATAAAGGAAGAATCTAGTCAGACATTTTCACAGCTCTGAAGTTATTGGGTTCATGTGATTTAATTTTATGGAGTCATGTTCTGATTTCTTCCCTTATATGACATTATAGTGATATTCTTTGTTCTAGTGCCAGGAAGTTGGCTTAGGGCAACAATAGCTCTTCATGTTGTATCTCCAAGATGTAAAATATCTACTGTGTGGCTTCTTTAAAGCTTGGTTATAAATGTGATTCAAAGAATAATTACAATTCTAAGAACTTTTTCTACTAGAGAGTCATGTTTCCATCCTGAACATAGCTAGGTGCTTTTTCTTTTTTCCTGTTTACATCTCTTGATGGAAACATTTTTGTATCTTGGCAACAGATTTTATTTTTACTTGACTCTACCTGCTTAGCTGTTACCATCAGAAACATGGAGCCTGCAGACTGTCCAGTGCTTAATGAACTGCAAAATCAAACATGACAGGCAAGAGGAAGAGGAAAAGAAGATGCAAATAAGCTTATTTACTTTTTTTCTTTACAAAATGGTTGCTGTTGCAATCACCTATGTTGGTTTCTTCCCCTTGTTCACCTTGCCAAACCTTTGAGGATAGGAATAATATAATCTGGTGTTTACCAAGTGAAAATAGCCATCACTGATTTTGTCAAAGTGAAAAGTGAAATGCAGTCTGAGCTGTAAAATCAGAAGTCCTTGGAGCTTACTACAAATTTGAGAAAGTAGTCTTGGCATATGGAATGAGTGATGGATATTTTTCATGCTGTTCCATTAAAATTAATTCAGTTCCTGCAAATCCAGTAGAGATCTACTCATTCATTAACATATCACCTTCTTATAAAAGAACTAACCTTTTCCAATCAGAACTTTAAAAACAGCCTCGCATAATACCTTGTCAATTTGACTGTGAGCTCCTTGAGGGTGCCCGTCTTTTGTCTTTCTTTTTATCCCTAGTGCTTGGCACAGTGTCTGATTTCATATTTTAATAAATTTAATAAATACTTCTTGTTGTCATAGTAGACATTTAATAAATTCCTGCTGAATTGAATTGTAAGAGCCCAAATAGTAAATGAATAACTTTCTAATCAAGAGGAAAATAAAATCTGGTTTGACTTTTACATTTATACAACAGTATTTTAAGGTGAAAATAGTCAAACAGATAGAAAACAGTAGCAGAAAGATGGCTAAGCTTAGACCTTGGAGATATGAGTTTGAATCCCAGCTGACTCTTAATTAGCTATGTGATCACTAGTAAATAATTAGTAAATATCTTAACCTCTCTGAGCCTCTTTCCTCATCTGCATCTTGAAGAGGACATTTGTTATTACCTATTTCATAAGGTCATTGCAAGAAATTACTTCATAAAATGTAAAGTGCTGTACAAAGGTGAGTTATTAATCAGGAAACTAAAATACTAAAAGTCCATCCTTTATCAGATATGCAAAGAAACCCTATTTAGTTTAGAAATAAGAAGAAGGGAATCTTTCATTTTAGAGCTAAAGATGATAGAAACTATCTTTTTTTTTTTTTTTTTGTAAGGATTCATTTTGCCATCACCTGAAGTTTCAAAATTAGTTCTAAGCTATGTAAATTGCATCGATCAAGTGCTTTGATTGTGTAAAATCCAGAGCATGGACCTCATTTGATTATCCTTGAAAAATCCCATCCACTTTCTTCACATGGTATTAGTGATTATCCTACCTCATCTAGACTCTGTAGCAAAGGGCCATTGCTTGAATGCCATTGTTTTTTCACAGAACCTGAGGGAGGGACCTTTGAGATATTCCAGTTTTATTTTCTAACTGAGGCATACATTTGTTTTGTTCTTATTGTTTCAGAGACTGATTTTTAGATGGACAAATGTTGTTTTTAAAGTGCTTAAAACTGTGCTCTGCATCCTAACTTCAACAGGAAAAAAAGGGAGGAGGAAAAAAGGGAGGAGGAAAAAAGGGAGGAGGAAAAAAATGAAGAGGCTCTTTATGGTAGCTCATACATGAGAGAAGTGCCATAGTTATGAGTATGGGTGCTCTAAGCTCCTATTTGACCTGTATTGCAGGTAGCTAAGTAATACATTGGATTAAACACTGGGAGTCAAGGAGACTCATCTTTATGAGTTCAAATCTGGTATCTGATACTAAGTATGTGATCCTGGGAAAAATCATTTAATCTCAATTGCCTCGATTTCCTCATCTGTAAAATGAGCTGGAGAAGGAAATAGTAAAAAAAAAAACCTGACTCTGTGATTCCATTTGAGATTTTCTTGTTAAAAGATACTGGAATGGTTTGCCATTTCCTTCTCTAACTCATTTTACAGATGGGGAAACTGAACCAACCACCCTTAAGTAATTTGCCTAGACACAGTAAGCTCATGGAGATGATTCTTCCAAGCCCACTGTACCACCCACACCCCTCTGCTCTCCTTATTCTGCTGTTTTTCTTCTGTGTTACTTGATTCCTTCTAAGGTCAAATTTGGATTTGCAGACAAAACAAATGTGAAATTGAGACTTTTGAAAAGGAAGTAAAAAAAAAAAGCCTCACTGAGGTCTCTTGAGATGTTGAGGCAAATCTCTCAGTGTAGTTAAGTAATATGTCATCCCTGGGAAATTGTCAGTAACAGTTAAACAAGCCCTCAGCTCACACCTTCCTCATTTACTACAATTCCCATGTGGTTCACAGAACATGGTATGAACAAGGTCAGAAAGTCTTATACATGAAACAGAATGACTGGCAGTCACTTCATTGGTCATTCCATTTCACCAAAAGGGAATGAGAAATCTCTACAACTTCCTTTTCTCCTTTTTAATAGATTTATTAAGTTATGCTTTTTGAATAAGTACTTGTTCTGATTTCAACAACATCCATAGCTCTATGTACAAACTTTCAAGAATGAGAAAACTCTCTCAGTTATCCTGGTAGTAAGGATATGAAAAGCACCAGAGTT
Organism: Sminthopsis crassicaudata; assembly: GCF_048593235.1. Lineage (NCBI taxonomy): Eukaryota > Metazoa > Chordata > Mammalia > Dasyuromorphia > Dasyuridae > Sminthopsis > Sminthopsis crassicaudata. The sequence goes on along the minus strand of NC_133619.1, from coordinate 429,524,601 downwards.
AATCCCTGGTTTTGTTTTCATGGCCTCATTTAGATTCCAACCCACTGGAGGTGGAGGTCATTTCCTCTAGTCCTGAACTAACTCAGAATTTTTTACATATGGAGTCACTTGCTATTTTTAGAATATGAGTTGCCATCTTCATTTTTTATTAAACTTTTGTTCCCTCCCCTCAGCCTTCCCCCCTCTTTCCCCACCTCCCTCTCCTCTTCCTTCCCTCTCCCATTACAAAAGGCAAAGAGCACCATTTTGGGTCAAACTGATATTAATTTAGCAGTCTGTTCTGGGATAACAGAAAGGAATAGCAGACACAGTTTATTCTGCCTCATCAGTAATGCAGTGATATAATTTAATCTGTCTTGATCTCAATTCCTTTTTTTAAAAACAAAAAACAAAGTGTTTAAAATTGTGTGATGCTGATTCAGTGCCAATTTACTAAATCAATTTGATTAATACCTTACCTATTAGCAGTATAATGAAAAAAGTATTTTTATTTATTATTATTATTATTATTATTATTATTTTTAGCATCAGAGACACTCAATTCAATTCCTAACTCTGTAACTGCCTGAGTGATCTGGGGCAAGTAGTATATCATCTCTGTAATACAATTTTCACATCTGTAAAATGGGTATAGTAATAGTTATACTACCTATTTTACAGAGTTGGAAAGAGAATGCTTTATATATATTTATTTGAGGGACTTAAGGAGTGCTTCTAGTCCATGATTTCATCAGTGTGGGGAATTCTTAGTATGAAAACCATCTATTCAATGCAAATTAAATCTGTCATTCCTGTAAGTTTAGTCTTAGAGTGCTTCCTGAAGTTATGTATGACCAATGCATGTTCATGAGTTGTTATATGTGTGACAGATACCAGACTGGAACACGTTTTTCTAACTCAAAGTCTTCCACTTTATCTGCTTTGTGTTATAAACTTAGAGGCTACATAAATATATTGTTGTCTCTCCTGAAAAGGGAATCTCAATCAATGCCCTTCTGATCCCACTCACCTTCCCTGTGGCTTTGCAAAATAAAATACCCCATTTTGGCCACTACTCCTTTCTGTGCTTTGTCTCCCCATTAGAATGTAAACTAGATGAGGACAGGACCTGCCTCATTTTTCCAATCCAATCCAACAGAGATTTATGAAGTGCCTACTATGTCCTGGAAGAGTGCTAAAAACTGTGGATACAAATGATAAAAACAGAAACAAAAACAAAGCAAGATTAGTCCCTGACCTCAAGGAACTAACAACTCAATGGAGGGAGACAACTCAAAAAAGGAGACAGGAAGCAGGGGCAGAAGTGAAACCAGAGTCCTTGTGGAGTTGAAACCAGGCAGAGCAGCAATTGCAAAGCACTGAGTATTCACAGTACCCGACACAAAGTAAATACTTAATAAATGCTGTTTAATTCATTAATTAGTACACAAAATATAATCCAAGTTATCTTATTTCTCTTGAAGATATCATCATCCTTAGGCATCCAGGTTTTACAGAATAAGATCCACCCTGAACTTTAATCTTCTTCCTTATTTCCCCTTATCCAATCAGTTGCCAACTTTCATTGATTTTTTTTTAACCTTAAAACACTTTTCATCTCTTTTCTACTTTTTGTCTCAGTCATTACCCTAGTGGGAGCTCTTTATTATTTGTCATATGGGCAACTACAATAACCTCCTGATTGATTTCTCTGCCTCTGGTACTGCCTCTCTCCACTCCATCTTTTACATAATGGCCAAAGTGATATTTTTAAAGCTCAGGTCTGACTTTGTCCTTTCTTTTCTCAAGAAGCTTCTATAGAGACAAATGGCTTTGTTTGACATTCAATACCCTTCACAATTTGGCTGCAAACCATTTTTCCAGACTCACTTCACATTACTCCCTTTCACATGCATTACCTTCCAGTCAAACTGACCTTGTTCTTCTGTTTTCACAACATTCCATATCCCACAGACAGGCTGTCCCACCATGTCTACAAGGCTCTCTTTCCTTAATCCTACTTCTTGAAATCTCTAGCTTCATTCAATGCTTATTGAAAGGCTACTTTCTACTTAAGATTTTTCTCACCTCTTCTGTACCTACAGTTTTCAGTTTTCTCTCCTTCATGTCTCCTGAATACTTTGTATTTACTTTATATACCCACACATTTAGTTTTGTATTACATATATGTATCTTTATATCTATATATCTATGTTATATATATTCTTTCTCTCTCTTTATATAAATATATATATATATGTGTATATATATATATATATATATGTTTTGTCTAGTATGTAGAATGAAAGATTCTGGAGTACAGGGGCTATTTTCTTTTTGTATTTGCCTTCCTAGTGTCTAGCCCAGTGCCTAACACATGACAGGTGCTTAATAAGTGTTTACAATATTGATTATCATTATTAATAACTCTTATGAAAAAAATTGTAGGGCAAGTACCAAAATGTGTTTTTCACTCTTCCCTAAATATATAAATTATCATTACAAATAGAATTATATATTCAAGAGTGTTTCCTCAGAATTTCCTTATAAATGTACATTATATTTGGTGACAAATAATATGAATTTTAAAATGAGATTTTAAAGAAATTGTTGCACAATCCCAAAGGTTTTTTATGAGTCAAATCAAATCCTAATTAATAAAGGCATATTTTGGAATTTATAAGCTGTGCAAAACTATGTGATAAAAGTGTTTATTAGCCCCCAAAGCTCACTATAAGGCCCACACATAAAATTAATTTCTTAGCACACAGAGAAAAAATGAAACAGAACTCCCTGAAGCTTATGTCATCTGTCATACAACAGTGAAATACTGCTTTTCTAAACTGAACTCCCCCAGCAACATCAGGTTTTAGTTAACATTATTGTGATAGGGAATGACCCTAAAGTGGCTCCTTGGTTCATTTATGATGCCTTTATAATGTCCTGCAGCTGTGTGAATCCAATCAGGGCTGGGAGTTGCTGATGGGCATCTTAAAAGAGTTGGTATGTCATTCCATATGGTTCTTATGGGTTCCCCAGAATATTCATAATATTCTGCCAGTCCAGCTGTCAACAACCCGTTTTGGAGCTATGCTGATGGCTTTAAGATACTGCACAGACAATTTTCAATTATTTACCTTGGGTACTACTACCAGACGAAAGAACCTTTGTTTGCAAAGGCAGGAAAAATTATCTTGTGGCAAAATGAGAAAGGCTTGTTCTGTATGGGACAGTTTTTCAGAATTTTATTAGGACTTTTATTCCTGAATCAGGTGAAATCTACATCATTGACAAAATACTGAACAATTTAGTATTATTTACATGGTGTGTGTGTGTGTGTGTGTGTGTGTGTGTGTGTGTGTGTGTGTGTGTGTGTGTATTGTTTCCCCCCATTAAAATGTAAGGCTTTGAGGGAAGAGATTATTTTTTTGTTTGTTCTTGGCAAACAGTAAGAATTTAACAAATGCTTATTGATTTGATATAGTTTGGTTTGATTTAATTTTCTTAGTCTTTATGAAAACTCAGTAAAATAATGGAACAGAATCAGAAAATTTTCTAAGAAGAAATCTCCAGTGCAACATTGGACCCATGAGAAGACACAATCTGCATTTAGTTGTTGTTAATGGAGACATTTAAAATTGAGGCTATTTCCCAAGGAAAGACAATGAACATAAAGAGGTAATAGTGGTTTTACTGTAGTGCTTTAATTTTGGAAGAAATAGTGGGTTCATTATGTCTTCCCAGAAAACAAAGAAAGGGGCTATTGAGGCATAACAGAACATTTGAAACTTCTAGGAAAAAAAATTATTTGCTAAATTAAATGAAATCTTTAAAAATAAATAGGAAGGAATTAGCTTAATTTTATAGCATGGACAAAGATACAATACTAATTTGATTTTATCAGTATCTTTTAAATTGGTACAAAATAAAATATTCTTTAGACTCAATATTCTCTAGCCATAGCAATTGAGAATAAGCACAAGGAAATAACAGGCTGATTTTGCATGGTGCCCCTGGGGGTTCAATTTTAGATAGGCTTTTCCTTTGGATAAGATTGGAGAATAGTGATTTAGAGTTGTGGATAGCATTGGAATAGCTTCCTGGTAAGGACTTTGGAAGCAAACCACCTATGTATCTTTCCACATGTTTCCTTTGCCTGTAAGAAAATCATTTCCCTATTATGCAATTCGATTTGTCCACACTATCAAACTAACTACATTAGTTATTACCCACATTAAAATGATGTGATACCCAAGGGCAACCAGACTTTCTATTGCTTGAATTATATGCCTAAATACTATCAATATTGTTACCCACAACATCATTAGAAGTAAATGTTTCTGAAATATTATGTTTTTAAAATCAATTATTGATGTTTTAATTACAAGGCACTACAAAAATAAAATTATACTAAAATTGATCCTAAAAATTTGTTTAGTTCAATTTTATGAAGCCTGCAGTATCTTAATTTTTCTTGTTTTAGGGCCCACTCATACTGATGCTCTGTCCCACAGACACAGGAATATCATAAAATGGATCTTGGATTCTTTTTGATCATCAGTGTACTACTTGGGTAGGAAAGTTTCAAAAAGCTTTGTACCACGTTTTCTTCCCCTTCCCCAGTTTTTTTTTTTTTTTTTTTTGTCACTTCCAGTTTCATCACCAGTCACAAAGCAGAGACAGAAGCTTGTCTTGATCACAACCATGAGGATGTTTTGTAACTAAACTCATATAAAATTCGGGTGAGTCTCATGCATCTTTTTTTTAAACAATATTTTCCCCCAATTACATTTTAAAATAATTTCTTAGTATGCATTTATTAAAAGACTATGACTTTGTGATTCCATATTGTCTGTCTTCAGAGTCCATTACACTGATTTCAATCTGACACCAAGTCAATCAGACAGTCATCAACCAATAAAGATTTAAGATGCTATTCTGTGTTTGACATAATGCTACCATTATATAAGGAACAAAAGAAATCCTACTCTCAAAGAGCTTTCATTATAACAGAAAGGGGAAAGAGATTTATCTGCTCTAAGAACCATGGATCTGCAAGGGATCATGGATGGATTTCAGTGGTTTCATAAACTTGAAAGTAGGATATATTATAATATATAGGTTAGAACTTTTAGGCCATTTATGAGTTTGAAATTTGTTCAAGAGGATAGTGCATTGAATTCCATCATCCTTATTTCAGTACTTCAATATACCTATAACTTCCATATGTTTGAACACTATCTCTAGAGATATGGAACATGATCCCTACTCACCATAAAAGAAGCTCTTTATGAGTTGGTTTGGCCAAATAACAATAACTATAGGTTTTCTCTCTGTTGGTGTGGGCTTTATAAACCCATGGTATTGTATATCTAGAAACTGTATTAAGGAAGTTGTTGTCAGAAGTTGCTTAGGTCCAACCTGATAGATTTCATTTTATCTTATCTTCATTCCTAAAATTATTCATAAGGAGAAGAAGGAAATTTTAAAGTCTTTCAGAAATATCCTAAAGGTATTACATCAAACATTGTTGGTAATGAGCAAAATTTTGTACTGCTCTCAGGCATACTATTTTGTCTCTCAATATTTGTTATTCATACCTGTTATTATAATGTTACCTCTTATACATGCTATGGTATTACCTTCTGCAACCAATAGGTAAACAAAAGCTGGTCCTACTAAATAGGTGATCCAAGGAAAGGTGACTGGTATTTAGAGCAAGATGTCTTTTTTAAAATGTGGGCACTAGAAAATTATATCCTACTGTTTCTTCTAGACTGGAAAAGGAGTAAGGAGGATCATGTCATCAGCTCTTCACTCCCACTTTTTGTGTATGCACATGCAAGTGTGTGTGTGTGTATGTGTGTGTGTGTGTGTGTGTGTGTGTGTGTGTGTGTGCACATGCCTGTGTTTGCTCACTGCTGACTTTTTGGGAGGAATGCTTTGTACTAATAATTAACACTATGCCATCTTAGTAGACATTCCTTTCTAAAAGTTAAATATATGGTTGACTAATTGACACTAACTGATAATAATGAAAGGAAATACATTAGTGTAAGCTTGTAAGCTTCAGTAGAAGTTATTCCTTGTTGTCTGAGGGTTAACACTAAAGGGACCTAGTAATCTCTGTGGACCCAACTTATATAAGTAAGAGTTATGCTAGTCACCTCAAAGCATATGCTATACACAAAATAATTCATAGACCAAAAGAAGAAAGAAAATGAATGAATACCGTATCTGGGGAAATGTAAGAGAGGAACTTAGGCAATTAGATCAACTCACAAACTCATTAGGAATCATGAATGGAAGGATATAGTTAGTCAAGGGTTAGTGACCTGAGTTTATTGAAGACAACTACATCATCCTTTTACAATCTCCTCACTAACTTTGAGTTTCAATCCTGGGTTACTTTGTTGTATTATACTTGTGTTTATATTTGTATTATATTTCCCAGGCTGAAGACCTTTCTCCTTGGCAGAGAAAACAGAAGAAAATAAAAGTGAGTTCTTCTGTCACATTATCATCCATTATCAAGATTCCAATCATTCCAGATAGTTGCATTTGTTTTGTTTCTGCAAATAGGACTTAAAACAAATATCTATTATCTTGTACTTTTCATATGGCGCTTATTTCATGTGTTGATAATGTTTACTCTATTCAACAAGATGTTAACTCCTTCAGAAGAGAGTCCTACTTCTTTTGTACCTGCTAAGAACACTCATAAGTGTTCAGAATGCTGCAGACTTTAAATTAAAGATCACAAAATAAGAAAGGTAATGTTGTTTAGAGAACAGTCCTTTAGATTGAGAATCAGACCGCTTAGACAATAGCCCCTGTTGTGTCCCTAAGTGACTTTATGATTTTAGACTCTAGCATATTTGCTCTTAGTTTTCTTTTATAAAATAAAAGGTGGAATGACTTAATCCCTAAAGTCTCTTCATTCTACATTCTATGGTTTGTAAAATGACAGAGAACTGAGCTAAATGATCTTTAAAACTCCTACAATTCTAAAATTCTGTTAACTGGAGAGGAAGAACAATTCATAAAAATTGAAGTGATAATGTAGAGAAGGGGAATAGTAAATATAAATATTGCACAGATAGTGGATTCATTTCCCATTGTCACTGAAAATACCACAGTAATTTCATAAAGATGACATGAAAATCTGAGAGATTTTTGAAATTGGTCTTGAATTTCAGTGCTGATTTGTAGCTATGTGTCAAGGTAAAAGTAAGAATGAAGAAGTGACAGGTTTCCCCAAAATCTCTAAACTGTAACATAAGGAAGTCAGTCTCTTTCTTAGCTCAGTCAGCTAGAGGGAGATAACATAGTGTCCAGGAATTCCTTAATTGGATGTTTCTTTTGCTCTGCCCAAAAAGAGGCTTTCCATCTGTTCCAGCATCTGCTCACTTTAGTTCAAGAATTTTCCCAGAACAAGTAGGTGTGACAACTATGGTATCTTAGAATATTTGATAAGAACTAGATTTTTTTAAGGTGGGGCTAGAAAATGATTTTTATAATCTTTTTAAAACTTCTTTCTTCATGCACAAGTTCAAACAATCTGATCAAATGGAGTTTTTATATGTTTTATCTCTTCAAACCAATATTTTATAGGAAAGTTAATATGTATTTCTTTCCTTAAAAAATATTTCTGAAAAGAACAGCAAGAATTAAGAAATAAGAGCTTTATTAGTTGAAAGGGATGCATTTACTGAATGGAAGCAACTCTTCTCTAGGGATTTTCAAGAGATTCTTGATCTTATTTCTAAAATTGCCTCTAAACAATTGTGTTATCTTGGGTAAGTTAACTTAACTAACTTTGACTCACTTTATCTAGCTGAAAAAAGGACACTTTTATATCTTCTACCTTCTGCCTCTTAGTTATTATTTTTAGAGATTCCCCTAGTTATTGTTTCTTCCACTTACATGCTACATCATTTACTTTTTGAATATGTATACAAAATAAAAATGTATATACATTATCCTGCACTCCTCTCCTACTTTGCAGGGGCAGACATACTTTCCTGTTCATGATCTTGAATTCTGGTAGAGGGCAGACTCAAACTTATAGCACTTTCTGCTCAGCATTGGTCTCACAAAGTTCATATCCAGAGTAGGTAAGAATGTTAGACAAGTTCATGTCTTAGTTATCACTAATCTGAGTCTTGAATATTGGTGCCAATGGTCACTCCTGGCTTCTCAGGACAATGAATTGGTCTTTTTTAAAATTAAAACTTTTTATTTTTCAAAACATATGTGTGAACAATTCTTCAACATTAGCCCTTGCAAAACCTGGCGTTCCAATCCCCCCTTCCCCTACACCCTCCCTTAGATGGCAAGTAGTCCAAAACATATTAAACATAGTACAAATATATGGTAAATCCAATATATGCATACATAGTTATACAATTATCGTGCTGCACAAGAAAAATCAAGTCAAACCAGTAAAAAAAGAGAGAGAAGCAAAATAAAATGCAAGCAAATAACAACAGAAAGAGTGAGAATACTGTGTTGTGGTCCATGCTCAGTTCTCATGGTCATCTCTGGGTGTAGATGGCTCTCTTTATCACTGAACAAGTGGAACAATGAACATCTCATTGTTGAAGAGAGCCACGTCTGTCAGAATTGATCATCATATAGTCTTGTTGTTGTCATGTACAATGATCTCCTGGTTTTGATCATTTCACTTAGCATCAGTTCATATAAGTCTCTCCAGGCCTCTCTGAAATCATTGTGCTGATCGGTTCTTATAGAACAATAATATTCCATAACATTCATATACCATAATTTATTTATTCTCCAACTGATGGGCATCCATCCATTCAATTTCCAGTTTCTTGCCACTACAAAAAGAGCTGCCACAAACATTTTTGCATATGTGGATCCCTTTCCTTCCTTTAAGATATCTTTGGAATATAATCCTAGTAGAACACTGCTGGATCAAAGGGTATGCACAATTTGATAACTTTTTAAACATAGTTCCAAATTGCTCTCCAGAATTGTTTGATCCCTTCACAGTTCTACCAGTCTTCCCACATCCCCTCCAAGAAAAGTCACAGTGATATTGATCTTATGACAAGAGCCAATAAGGCAAAAAGGAAGAAGCTGATGTTGACAGGACTTCTTGAAGGCATTTTAAACCAAAGCTTCTTTTATAAACATGGGTAAACTGACCAAACAAGTTACAAAATATCTACACAAACTGCGTGGCTTTAATAATAATCATGACAATAACTAAGATTTATAGAGTGCTTACAATGTCTCAGGTCTTATAACAAGTGCTTTATAATTATCTCTTTTGATCCTCACAACTCTGAGAGACAGGTGTTATTATTCTCATTTTACAAATAAGGAAACTGAAGCAAGCAAGATAAATGTCTTGTTCAGGGTCACAAAATTTGTAAATATTTAAGGCCAGATCTGAACTGGGATCTTCCTAACTCCAGCTATCTACTTTACTACTTCTCTTATACAGCATCATGATTCTCTCAGAAGGAAGCTCTCTAGGCACTGCATGTAGAAAGACACCTTTCTCCAAGTATATAAATTAAATACTCCCTTGGAATCTAAGCTCCTTAAATATAGTCTATGGTTTTATATTCCCAGTAATCTGGCAAATACTTAATAAAATTTGATTGAATGATACTGAATTAAAAGGTAGCTTTTTATCTGAGAAAAACTATTTTTGATTCTGAAATGTCTAAGCATCTCTCCTATTTATCATCATTAGCTCTAGAATTTTGCTGTCTTTTACTCTTATGTAGCAAGAATATAAACTAAGAATCAAGAAAAAATGTATTACTATATAGTCTGTTCTTATCTCTCTTCTAGGGGCCAATTCTATATTTACAACTGCATGCTACATATCCTCAAACATTTCAACCTCATCATGTCCTGAACCGAACTTATCCTTTAGAAACCTGCCTTTTTCTTTCAATTTTCCTATTTCTGATGATGGCACACAATGTCAAAGTTTTTACTTTAATGATGACCTTTCTCCAATCCCTTCTATATATACACAACAAAATCTTTTAAATTGTCAAATATTGTCAATTTTATTTCCAAACTATCTCACTCATCTTCTCCTTGTTAGTACCATTACCCTAATTTAAGTTTTCTGTGACTATGGAAGTAATATTCTACCTGATTTCTAGCTTCCAATCTTATTCTTCATATAGCTGCCAAAATAATCATTCTTTTTTAAAAAAATTAAATTTTCCCAGTTAAATGTAAAACATTTTTATATTTGTTTAAAAATTTTTGAATTCCAGATTTCCTCCCTTCTTTTCCCCCCCAAATTGAGAGCCGCTGAGAAATTGCAGAAAACATTTCCATAAAAGTCATGTTGCAAAAGAAAATGGATTATCTCCCAGCCCCACCCCCCAAAAGAACCCTCAAGAAAAAAAAATTTAAAAAGTGTGCTTCAGTCTCTATTCAGATACAACTAGTTTTTCTCTGGGTTTGGACAGCATTTTTCATAATTCCTTCAGAATAATCTTGGATCATTGTATTGGTGAGAGTAGCAAAGTCATCTAAGCATCTAATTATCAAATCATCGAATTATCTAATTATCAAATCATCTAATTATCAAAATAATCTCATCATCCTACAACTTTGCTATTATTATATACACAGTACATTTCACTTTGCTTGAGCCCATGAAGGACTTTCCATATTTTTCTGAGTCCATCCTGCACATCATTTCTTATATTCCTTCATAATCCCATACCACAATTTATTCAGCCATTCTTCAAATGATGGATACCCTCTCAATTTCCAATTCTTTGTCCTAAGAAAAAAAAGTGGCTGTAAGTATTTTTATTCATACAGGTTTCTATTTCTAGGTGCTTAAAAAATAAACTTTTTGAGGATTCATGCCTAGTAGTGGCATTGTTAAGTCAAAAGATATGCATGATTTTATAACATTTTGGCCACAGATCATATTTTTTGATCATTTATCAATTGGGGAATGAATTTTTAAAAATAAATTTAACTCAATTTTCTATACATTTGAGAAATGAGACCTTCAAGAAAGTTGCTTCAAAATTCTTTCCTACTTAACTATTGCTAACTGTATTCCCCTCTTTATTCTGTTATCTTTATTTTCACCCTGTCTCTACTCAAAGAGTTTTACTTCTGAGCAACCCCTCCCTCCAGTGTATCTTCTCTTCTATCACTCTGTCCACTTCTCTTATCCCCTTCCCCTCCTACTTTCTGCAGGGTAAGATAGATTTCTATATTCATATTGAATATATATGTTATTTCCTCTCTGAACCAATTCTGATAAGAGTAATAATGTTCACTCACTCCCATTCCCCTCTTCTTGTTCCCCTCTATTATAAAAGTTTTTTTTTTGTTTTTTTGTTTGTTTGTTTGTTTTTTTTCCTCTTTTATGGCAATTTATACCATTCCACCTCTTGTTTTCCCTTTCTTCCAATATATTTCTCTCACCTCTTGATTTTATTTTATTTTTAGATATTATCCCTTCATGTTCAACTCACCTGTACCCTCTGCCTATATATACATCTTCTAACTGGAATGATAGTGAGAAAGTTCTTATGAGTTACAAGTACCATCTTCCCATGTAGAAAGGTAAAAGAATAAACTTTAAGTCCCCTATGATTTCTCTTTCCTGATTAACTCCTTATGCTTCTTCTGAGCCTTGTATTTGAAAATCAAATTTTCTATTCAGGTCTGATCTTTTTATTATGAATGTTTGAAAATTTTCTACTTCATTGAATGTTCTCCTTCCCCTTAAAATATCATACATAGTTTTTCTGGTTAGGTGATTCTTGGTTGTATTCTAGTTCCATTGCTGAATGGAATGTCGTATTCCACACCTTTCAATCCTTTAATGTAAAAGTTGCTAAATCTTGTGTTATTCTGGCTTCACTATATTTAAATTGTTTCTTTCTGGATGTTTGCAATATTTTCCCCTTGAGCTGGGAATTTTGGAATTTGGCTATACTATTCCTAGGCGTTTTCACCTTAGACTTTTTTTGAGAGATATTTGTTTGTTTCTTTCAATTTTTATTTTACCCTCTGGTTCTATAATATTAGGATAAATTTCTTGGAGAATTTCTTTTAATGATGACAAGCCTCTCTTTAAATCATGTTTTTAAGGTAAATCAATAATTTTTAAGTGATCTCTTCTGGATCTATTTTCCAAGTAGTTTTTTTTTCCAATGAGATATTTCACTTTTTTTCTTTTTTTTTTCATTCCTTTGGATTTGTTTTATTGTATTTTGATTTATCAAAAAGTCATTATCTTCCATTTGCTCAGTTATAATTTTTAAGGAATTATTTTCTTTGGTGAGCTTTTAGAAGTCCTTTCCCATTTAACCAATTTTGCTTTTTAAAGCATTCTTCTACTTGTTAGTTTTTTGTATTTCCTTTTGCATCACTCTCATTGATTTTTAAAATCCATTTTGAGTTCTTCTATAGCCTGATACCAATTCTTATTTTTCTTGGAGGCTTTGGATGAAAAGCCTTTGACTTTTTTATCATCTTTTGAGTGTGTATTATGATCTTCCTTATTACCATAGTAATCTTCTATGATAAGAGTCTTTTTTTGTTGTTGTTTGCTCCTTTTCCCAAATTATTACTTGGCTTTTAAGTTTTTGTTAAATTAGGGCCCTGTTTGCAGGGTACAGGGTGCAATATCATAAGTTTCAGGGGTTTTGTGTGGCTGTTTTCAAAGATCCATCAAAGAACCTGCACTGAGCCAGCACTGCTACCTGGATCTGAGTATGGGCAAAGCAATAGTCTTACCACAGAGTCAGCAAAGTAGGTCCCTACAATCTCCCTCTGACCAGCTTCTGGATCTCCTACTTGTGTGCTGTGTCCAGAAGCTATGGCTATCATAATCTTTGCTAGTCACTATTCCTACTGTAGCATTGTTGTCACCAATGTTGCAAAATAATCATTAAGAAATGTTTTTACTACATTTTTGATGCCTTTTGCTTTCACGTTGCCTATATTTCTAAATGTATCCTTCTTTGCTCCCTTCTCGAGATACATTTTTAAAAGAATAATAAATAAAAAGAGGGGTAAATAGTTAAGCAAAAAATAACATTACTGAAAAAATGTCATTTTTTGCTTAACTATTTCCCCTCTCAGTATATCACTGAAAGAATCTGAAATAATATGCAATGTCTCACATTATATTCTTTTTCATGATCATGGTTCCATACTTGACTAGGACCTAGAAAAAACTACTTCCAGCCTATAAATTACTAATTGCTTTTGGTCCACATGACCCTTTATTCCAAGAAATTTCCCTAGTGAAGGCCTTCTACTGGTATTTTTACCCTTCAAGTTCTCCATGCTCAAAAAACCTACAACAGGGTCACAAATCAATTCACCTGAAGACAAAAATTAACTCAAACTGCCCTAGGTCCTCTACACAGAGTTTTGGATCACAATAATGGTTGATATGATGGCAATGTGGAGGTAACTCAAATCTCCCAGTTTCACCAATTTTATGGACCCCAAATATCTTCTGTCTTTGTAAATAAGCAATTGGGAATGATTTCTAATTTCTTACTTTTATGGGTAAAGGTATCCTAAACTTTTTTATAACATTCAATTTCTATTGATATGTAATTTACATTTGCATTTTTGTATCAGTTGTACTTATTGTGTTTTTATTTCTGCTTATTTCAGTTTGCATTTGTTCATATAAGACTGCCCATGCTTTTCTGAAATCATCACTGTCATCATTTCTTACAACATATAAGAATATAATACAATTTGTTGGGCCACTTCCCTATCTATGCATATTGCTTTTCTCTCTGATTTTCTATTACATCAAAAAAGTACTGCTACAAATATGCTACCTTATGTTGTCATTGACCTTTTTGATGTATATGCCTAGCAGTGAAATCACTCATTCAAAGAACATTGACATTTTAATTATGCTATGCATAATTCCAAATTGATTTCCATCATTATTGAATATACTTATTGCTATACAACCTTATTGTGTTGATCTTTGCATCATTGGCTATCAGCATATTTTTCTTTTTTGCTAATTATTGGTGTGAAGATAACCTTCTTGGTTGTTTTGATTTGTGCATTCTCTATCATTAGTAATTTGGTATATTTCTTCATGTGGTTGTTTAATAGTTTGTAATTTTTTTTTTATAAAACTGTGTTCTTTATAGCTGACCATGTAACTATTAGGAAATTTCATCTCATAGGTAGCATATCTTGGATATCAGTGATAGTTGATAAAAGGATTTTCTCTGGGTTAATATCTTACTTTCTTATCCTAGTTATTTTGATTCTTTCATACTTAAGCTTTTTAATTTAAGATAATAAGAATTTTTTATTTTTTCTTCTGTTATCACTTTTATGTCTTGGCTGGTTTAGAATTCAATCCCAAACCAATATTTCAAAATATACATGATTTGTTTTTCTCCACTATTTTTATATCAGTTTTAATATTCAAATCTAAGTCCTTTTTAAATTTATTACAGTGTATGATATAAAATGTTGATCTAAACATAATTTCTGCTAGACTGATTTCTAGTTTCCTACCAATTGGGGTTAAATAAGAAATTCTTTCCAAGGTATTTTATTTTAGGTTTATTGAACTCTATATTATTAATTTTTAATGATTGTTTATTTTTTACTCATCTGTTTAGCTTATTTATTCTCTATTTGTAAACTAGTGGCAAATTGTTTTGATAACTACTGTTTTATAATAGTACTATTTCTCCTTTCTTCCTAACTTTTAAAACGATTTCCTTTGATATACTAGATATTTTATTCATCTAAATAAATTTTGCTATTATTTTGTCTAGTTTTGTAAATCATCCTTTTGGTATATCAATAAATCTGCAAATTCTAGTAATATTATCATTTTTATCATATAGGGACTACATATCCATGGTTATTAGATGTATGCTTCCCTTGCTTCTAGTTATTTATATTATTCTTATTTATTTATTTGTTTTGCTGAGGCAATTGGGGTTAAGTGAGTTGCTCAGGGTAACACAGCTAGAAAATATTATGTGTCTGAGGCCATATTTGAATTCAGGTCCTCCTGACTTCAGGGGCATCAACCTATCTACTGTGCCATCTCACTGCTCCTGTTCTTTATTTCTTTAAGGAAAGCATTGTGATAATTTTAATATGAGTATCCTGTATGACTTGATAGATTGACTCTCATATATTGTGGATATCTTACCATTATTTTGAATGACACTTTCTTTCTTGGATTTCATTATTGCTATATAGAAGTGATATTGACATTTGTGAGTTTTGTTTTTGTTTTTTGTTTTGTAGCTTGCAACTTTATATAAGCTATTAATGATGTCATTTCCTTTCTTTGTCCTTAGAATTTTTAAAGTTAACCGTTGTGGTACAAATAAATAGAAATTTTTAAAATCCCCTCTATGTTTATACCTTTAATTCCTTCCTTTTGTTTTTATTACACGAACAATGTCATTTAAAAGTAAGGAAGGGATTCATTCTTCTTTTATTCTTATATTTATTAGGATAGTTCCTAGTTTTATTTCTAGTACATAATTCTACCTTTAGTTTTAAATAGATACATATTTTATTTAAATAGATATTTTAAAATATCATTTATATTTATGTTTTGTTTTTCAAATAAAAATGTACTTTAACAGAAAATTTTTATTATTAATATCATGTTATTTATGATAATTTGATATTAATTGTTTTTTCTAATATTGAATACTCCTTGAACCCCTTTTGAATTATCCTGGATATTCTTGCCATCATTCTATGCTCCACTTATGAGTTTACAGGCTTTTGAATTGGTTCGTTTTCATTAATTTTAGAATATTTGTTGAGAGATTTGAAATCTATTTGAGGGCTTGTTACTTATTCTTCCTTCTGGTTTTATTATCCTTTCAGTTAATTTATCTATGCTTATTCTGTATTTTTATTTGTTTTTCCTCTTGAAAAATTTGATTGGGGAATAGAAGGAACATAATTTTAGAACTGTCTATGATAAATAACAAAATTTTAATAATAAAATAAAAACTTACAATAAAAAGATTTTATAAAGAAAAAAGGGAAGCTTATGGGGATATTTTTCCCATTCTTTTGAAATCTTCCCTTTTTGAGATATCTTACAAATAAAAACCTGAATGTTTTAAATTTTTAATTGTTCCTAGGATGATGTATTTGATCAGATGTAGCTTTTTTTCTAAGGGAATATTTCTTACATCTAATAACTAATAACTAACTTAACTAATTGGTAGTTAAAATGCAGTGGTTTCTCTATCATTGTCAGTGATAATAGATCATAATAACAAGGCCAACAGCTCTTTCCCATTTTATATCTGCTTATTTCTATCTTCCATATGTATATACAAATACTATCAAGATGATTTGACTAGGTATATTTTACCCTAAGTTCATTAAAAGATGATTTTTTTTTCTTCAGGTACACTTGCTGTTGTGTGAGGTATTATTATTTGAGCCTTACATCCACTTCCTTTATAATGCTTTGCACATGAGCTTGTACTTGAGACAGATGTTATCCTTAGCATGCACATTTCCCCACTTAGCAAAGAAAAGTTAAATGAGTTGTTTAAAGAAATAGATAATAAAATTATAAAAGTGAGGAAATTCAATTTATCCATCTCATTCTAAGATAAATATAATTGTAAAATAAATAAGAAATATGTTAAGGAAATTACAGAAATTAGGAAATACAGAAATAAGGAAATTAACAGAATTTTAGAAAATTTAGATATGATAGAGTTCTGTAGAGTGTTGAATGGCAATATCTTTTCTCCCATGTACTGTGTCACTTCACAAAAATTGACTCTGTATTATTGTGTAAAACCTCAAAGACAAATGCAGAGAAGCAGAAATTTACATGCATCTTTTTATGACTATAATGTAAAGAAAATTGCATTCAATAAAGTGTCTCTTCAGCACAGATTAAAAATTAATAAGAAACTAAATAATAATCCTCCAAGAATGAGTGTGTCAAAGAACAATTCATAAAAATAATCTTTTCAACAACAAATAGATAATATACCAAAATTTGTGGGATGCAGCCAAAGTAGAGTTTAGGAGAAAATTTATACATCTGAAAGCTGACATAAATAAAAGAGAGAAAGAACAAGTCAATAAACTGGACATGCAACTTAAAAAAACATAGAAAAATAAATAAAAAACCTCTAACAAAACATCAAAAGAGAAATCCTGAAAATAAAAGAATTAACAAAACCAAAAGATACAAAGCAAAACAGAACCAAGAAACATAACAAATGAAATTATAAGTAAATCTAGGAGCTGTTTTTATTTAAAATCATTAAAATCTATAAGCCATTGGCTGCCATATTTAAAAAGAAAACCAAATTTCTATATAAAATAATGAAAAAAGTGAATTCATTACCACTGAAAAAGAAATACAATTATTAGAAGCCGTTTTAATAATTATGTGCCAATAAAACTTACAATATAAATGAGATGGATGAATATTTACAAAAATATAAATTTCCTAGATTAATAGAACA
Source organism: Sminthopsis crassicaudata (assembly GCF_048593235.1). NCBI lineage: Eukaryota > Metazoa > Chordata > Mammalia > Dasyuromorphia > Dasyuridae > Sminthopsis > Sminthopsis crassicaudata. The sequence continues at coordinate 429,507,115 of NC_133619.1, read as the reverse complement.
GGAAATAGAATGCATAAATAACCTTATCTTAGAAGGAAACAGCATTTTTACTTTTTTGTTGTTGTTGGCTTGCTTTTTTTTCTTTCTCAATTTTTTTACTTTCTGAGATGATTTTTTCTTGTGCAGCATGATAAATGTGAAAATATGTATAAAATAATTATGCATGTTTAATATATATCTGATTATTTGCTATCTGGGGGGAAAGGAAAGGAGAAAACTTTGGAATACAAGGTTTTGCAAAGATGAACACTATCTTCATGTATTTTGAACATAAAAAGTTATTGTTTAAAAATAAATGTTGAAAACTATATTTATATATATTTGGAAAAACAAAAAAAAATACTATAAAAAAGGGAGAAGGACTCTCATGCCAAAAATATTTATAGCAGCTCTTTTTGTGATGGCAAAAAAATTAGAAATTGAGGAGATGTCCATCAATTGTGTAATGTGTGAATAAACTGATAAATATGATGGAATACTGTTGTTATAAGAAATGATGAGCAAGTGGATTTCAGAAAAACCTGGAAAAATTTATATGAATTGATGCTAAGTGAGGTGACCATAAGCAGGAGAACATTGTAATAGCAACACTGTGTGATGATCAATTATAACAGACTTACCTTTTTGGAATGTTTCCATTGGACTTCATTGCTGCCCTTTATTGCTATGAAATGCTTCTATTTTTTTTTTTTTTCATTTTTGCAAGTTCTATAACTGAACCAGATTATAAATGCTTCAAGGGAAGTAACCAATTATATCTTCCCTTTCATTCCTGCCTACTCACATTACAATGCTTTATGTGCAGTGAATGACTTGTAAAACAAAAACAATAATGGCAGTTCATATTTGTATAGCATTTTAAATCTTACATGATATTTTAGGTTGCCTAACATGAATATAGATCACAGATTCAGAGCTAGAAATTTACTTAGAGTTCATCTAATTTGCTTTCACATTTTGCAGATGCAGAAATTGAGGTTTAGTGAGGTTAAATGAATAAACTGTAACATTCAAACTATATGTTATGATTTGGTCCTTCATTTCAATTCAAAAAGCATTCAATAAGTGACTACTATGTTAAGACACTATACTAGTTATTGAGAATACAAAAGAAAAAAAATAACATCTTTACTATGTAGTATATACACTGTATATAAAATATAGCAATTTTTACTCAGTATCACTACATTAAAAAAACACAATTCATTGATAAAATGTAAATTGAGCCAGATCAATAAACCATCTTTGGTAGGATAAATATAAATGACTATACATAATACTTTAAATGAAGAGTTTAACACATAAACAGTATGGTTATAAAAATTATCTTTACTTGCAGGAATAAGTTCATGAAAAAAATCAAGGATGAGTATAAAAGTGTTATATATCTATACATTACATAATAGACATATATGCATAAATAAATAAATACATACACACAGAGAAACAGAGAGCGATAGAAATAGAGAAAGAAAGAGACAGAAAGACAGAGAAAGGGAGAGGGAGAGAAAAGAGAGAAAAGGAAAGGAGAGAGAATATATCGTTGAAGTCTTGTTACAGAATATATTAATTCCAGAAAAATCATTATGTATTTGATGCATATCCAATTAACACGCACACACATACACTAAACAATACATTGTGCTCATTATCTTGCTGAGAAACCTGGAATCTAGAAAGTTGTTGATATTTGAGTGCTATGAGGTTATCCTTTGTGTTGTTGTTATTTAATCAAGTACTAATCAGAGAGTTGCACTTTACAACAAAAACCAATTTGTCTGGCATTAAAATTACTCAAGGTGTCAGCCTTCAATGATTATATTCACAGCTAAACTAGATTATTGCCAATTAAACTCTTCTTCTTGTTGGTTATCTTGGTTATGGTACACATATTCTAAAATAAATGAATAAGTAAATATCTTAAGAGTGAGGTCATAAGGCTATCCTACAAGCTTGGTAATTTTGAATTTTCCATGGTATTTTATTATTGACTGTAGAGTCTAATTAGGCACTTATTTTTTGCTCTTCTGAGAGAAGTGGAGAGAAGATACACCCCTCCCCCCAAAATACATCACACAGATCAAGTTATATATTTGAATAATTATATTCTCTTTGTCTTATGTTCTTTTTTTGGTAATTTTGGGTAAGAAATAATTAGCTTGGAACACAAAGTTTCTATGACTCATATTTAGGTTTCCCCAATGCTCCCTAATGTTCACACAGGTTCTAAATATACAATATGAATATTAGGTAAGAGGCAACTTTTATTTTATTTTAATTTATTGTATTTTCAGTTTTATTGACTTTTTATATTACAAATATGGAATACTCTCACATCATGAGGCTTCTCTTGTAATAAAGTTAAACAGAAAAGAAAAACCTCTAAGACAATGACCTATTATGAAAGTTCAAGCAAAATTTCACATTTCTAGCATCTCCCATCTCTCTTTTATTGAATGGAAATCTATTTTATCTCCCACCCTTAACTTTAGTAGGAAACAAGAAAAGAAAAAAGCAAATTCATTGTAACAAATATGTATATATGTATGTTTAATATGTATATATAATCAAGGAAAATATTCTCCCAATGTATACAACAATATATATATGTATATACATATAAATATGTATCATATCATATATAATATCTTTATTACATATGTATATTATATGTCACATTATGAACACCAAATTCATCATTTCTCTGTATTGGATAGCATGTTTTATAATTAGTCCTTTTGAAAATAGGATTCAAAGAATTCACAGGAAACCATGAACAAATATAACTCAGCCTATTAGTGTCTAATTTCAAAATCCATTCTCAATCTGTACTTGAGAAGGAAACAGAAAGATAGAAGGTGGTTGGGAACTAGAAGGTCAGAATAATTCCTCAAAATTGCTTTGTGTTTTTCCTATAAAATTTCCATTTTTTGGTCTTGTGGTATGTGTGTTTTGTGTGTGTGTGTGTGTGTGTGTGTGTGTGTGTGTGTGTGTGTGTGTGTTTGTGTGTGTATGTATGTATGTATGTTTGTGTATGTCTGTTATGGGCCAGAACTCTGAACTTGAAATAAGGTATTAAGTCAGTGGAATTGATAAAGACAATGGTAGTTCAGTACATGTACTTAGAACTTAATATAGTTCTACAAGATTCACACCTATGATAAGAACTCGAGTATATAAGCTCAGACAAACTCAGCCAGAATCAGAACTAGGGATGACAGAGACTATGATAGTGATCCTCCTGCCTCCCCCACAGAAACCGGGATACATTCAAGAGGACCTCAAGAAAGCTGGCCCAGGCCCCAGACAAGGAAATAATAAAGGATTTGGACTTTAACACCTAGCTACACTTGTGGTGATTACTGAACGGAAGGGAAGGCTGCTCCCTGAGACTCCAAAGAAACCAAACCAAGAAGAACATTACATATGTGCACACATGATTTGTGACACTTCTTCCCCTCAATCTTTAAATTTTTCTGATCTTGAATGAAGAAAAAGTATATTATTTTAATAGCTCACATTTTTAAGTACAATTTTTTTGGTTATTCTGCTCTTAAAAAGCATCATTAAATGGTCTTTTGATTTTTCTTTTCTTTTCTTCTCTTTTTTGCCATCCCTTTTGCAAGTCCCTTTCTCATAATTCACTTTTCTAAATCACAGGGGAAAGTGAACTTTTCTAACCAGTGTTCATATATCACAAGAAGAAATTCCTTAAAATGAAATTCTGAAGACACAAAGAGAAATATTTCAACAATAAAGAAAAAAAATCAATTGTCTGTAGACATGGATATGAATGGAATGCATAGAGAAGTTATTACCCAATTTTGATATAAAACTAAAACACACAATCACACTCAAGAAAAACCAAGAATTTTTATAAGTTAAAGATTATCCACAAAAGTATAAAATAACCAAGTCAATACATCATGAAATAAAAATCTTTAAGGATTCAACATAGAAAATGAATATGAAATTGAGCCATGAGATCATTAAGAAAGGAAACGAAGTGCTGCTCCAAATGAATTTACATATGATTTCTATCAAAGACGTGTTCAAATTAATATCCATTCTCTTCTCAACAATTAAAAGAGAAAATATTCTACCAAGTTTCTTTTATGCTATAGATTTTGTAGCTAAACTGATAAAGGACAAAGCAAAGAAAGAAAAGTATAGACTGCTATCATTAACATTAACTAATATAGATGCAAAACCTTTGACTAGAACCCTAGCAAAAAGACTATAGAAATATATACAAATTAATCAGGAATGTAAAGACCATTAAAAATTAGAAGAACAATCAAGCAATTATATTAAAAATAAAAGTGCCTCAAACTAAAAACTTAGCATCACTATACACAAAAAATAAAAAATAACTCCTCTAGCCTTTGATGAAATATAATATTCTTTTGTATTAAAACAAAACAAAACAAAATACACAAACCCTCCAAAGCATAGGTACATAAGAATCATTTGATTACTATTATTAGCAATGGGAAAATATTAGAAAGAGTCATAATAATTATAAAAATATATAAAGATGACTGCTTTCCCCATTGCTATTTAACACAGTGCTAGAAATGCTAAGAATAATAAGACAAATAAATAAATTGAAGGAATAAACATTAGCAAATATGAGGCAAAACTTTCTTTTGCAAATGATATGCTGCATTGCTTAGAGAAAACTCAGAGAATTAACACAGAACTTGAGACAATTTATAATGTCACAAAAGATTCTAGATAAAGGTACACAAAAATCATTCTAGTAACATGTTTTCTCTCTTCTCTCTTTTTTCTCTTTTTTTCAGATGAGGAAATTGAGGTTCAAGATATTTTTTATATAATTTTAAAATTTAGAAGAATATGATAAAAATAATAGTGACTATGTATTGCATATTTTTGGAGTCAATATAGCAAAGAACTATTTAAAATATATAAATGTAATCTTAAAACATTCATTTTAGAAATAAGGAAAACAAATAATTATGGCAAATAATTAATTGTTCATGGTTGGATGGTACCATCATAATTATAACATGGTCAACTAAATTATTTTATAGATTTAGTCTATTACAAGTTTAAAAGTATCATTTTATAGAGGCAGATGACTCTGGTTCTTTTATATGCTTATTAATTCCAAATATATTTTAGATATAATTTCCCAGAGAAATATTTGATAGAAAAATTTCTTTTTCTAATCTATCATTTATAGAGTTGGATAAAATTTTGACAAAATTTGAACAGAACAAAAAAATCCAGAATTTCAAAGGGAATAAAGAAAAATGTAATGAAGAGGGAATAGCACTTCCAGATCTCAAATTCGATTACAAAATATTAATCAAAACTGTTTGCCATTGGTTGAAATATGGAAAGTAGATTGCTGGAATAGATTAGATGTAGTCATTAGACAATTAAGCTTATTATTCCAGTATTCAGTACACCAAAAATGTAAATCTCATATGAAAGAACTTTTTTTAAGACAGTCTGAAAAATCTGGGAAAGCATTTTGGCAGAAATTAAGTGTAGATTAAACCTTGAACAATATAATATAGTTTTTTTATGTATGTAAAACTGAAACAAGGGGATATACTGGAATATGAATAAAAATGTAGTTTAAGTTCTAAAAGAATAATATCAGTAGGACTCAAACCAACCTGAATCTGGTACAGAAAGCTAAGGACAACAAAAGTTTTTTTTTCTTTTTTCAATTATTCTGAGGAAAAGAATGAAGTTAATAAAGAGATCAAACTCTGTTTAGAATGTATGGTTAATGGAATAATAACACTTGATGGCAGGAATAAGGTAGCGCCAACTAATTCTTTTTTTTTTTTTAATTCTATTTTCTTTGTTTCCTATAAGCATTAAAGGCACTACCCAAGAAAAGGAGTAGGAAAAAAGATACCTACTGTCCTCGATGAGTTCAATTCACCTGACCTATATGAACTATATTTTTGCTTACTAAGAGAATGGTGGATGTGATTGCCATGCCACTCTTAGTGATGATTTGAAAGAACACAGAGAACAATATACTTCAGGTATCACCATTGTCAGCATAGGTGTGCAAGGTGAGTGGGTAAAATGCATAGGCAGATGTGGGACTAGGAGTGCCATTGATTCTGATCATGAAGGGAAAGGACATAAAATAGGATAATATAATAGGATAAATAATGAAATAGGATAAATAAAAGTAACAGCATTCCTCAGATAAATACAGGTATTTTAAATTATTGACAGAATTCAAAACTATAGTTGTTGAACATCCCTTTAATTAACTTACCATGTATTTTAAAATATAATAATTATCTACACATTAATCTTATTTCCCATCCGGCTATAAGTACCATAAAGTCAAGAACTGCATTTTAAAAAATTGTCACTCAGTTACTATATAGTACTGTGCATTAAGTACTTATTTACTAAATGTTTGTTGAATTGGATACATCACAATTGTTTTGTTGTTTATTAAAGTCCTATGAACTGAAAAATAATGTCTGATTAGACTAGTAGGTGTATTTATAATTATGGAAATTGAACTTCAGTTTCTTTCAGTCAATACCTCTCTATAGTTTTAGAATTCCTTTTCTTTTTCTTCTGTTTGTGGCGTGTATAAAAAATGTCTAGTCTCAAAAGAAATGATAGTAGCAGTAACCACTTTTTTTTTGTCTGGCTATGATATTGAATTAAATGAGGAAATTTAGAATAATAATGATAGCTGCTGATAATAATAACAGGATTTAAATGACACTTTGGGGTTTGTGAAATATTTTACAAGTATTACCTCACTTTATTTTCATGATAATCTTAGGAGACAGGTACTATGATTATCCTCATTTTTATAAGTGAGGAAACTAAGGCAGACTGTGACAAAGTAACTAGCCCAGGGTTATTGAACTCAAGTGTCTGAGACCAGATTTAAATTCAGACCTTCCTGACTCCAGATTCAGCATCTGTTCAATGTGTTAAATGGCAACTATAGGATCTCAATGAGCCTCTAGTCTAAGGCAAAGAACTAATATAAAGGCAATTTAAAATTAATAAAAAAAACTAGACCTAAAATAGGGTTTTCCTCCCAAAATGTGTTTTCAGTGAGATCTGTACATCATAGTTTGGTTTAAGATCTACGGTGGGGTAAAACTTTGGGCTTGAAATGGTCAACAGTCTCTTTAAAGAAAAGCTAATGAATAAAAGATGACTGTACTGACCTACACAAAGGGAAAATAAATTTGATTCTAAATATACCTGTTTGATCTCCATTTGAATAAAAAAATATTTTTGAGGTGGTTAATTTTGCTTTTCTGGGTTGTGTAAAATTATTTGCTTCATATTTAATAAATACATCAAAATTCACATTTAATAAATAATGAAATCCAATGGCATTAACTTATTGGTGATTGCTTCAGTAGAAGGTCTTTGTACTTGAATGAAGAGTTTGAGCCAGGAACACTTATCTCATGCTTACACAGAAAAAAGTGATGTCCAGCAGCAAGATATACAGAGAGAAATTCCATTTAAAATAAGTGTAGACAATATAAAATATTTGAGCATTCATCTGCCAAAATAAAGTCAGGAACTATATGAAGACAATTATAAAACATTTTCTACACAAATAAAGTCATTTCTAATCAACTGGAAAAATATCAAGTGCTCGTGGGTAAGCTATGCTAATATAATAAAAATGACAATACTCCTGAAATTAATATACTTATTCAGTGTAGTACCAATCAAACTCCCAAGAAATTATTTTACAGAGGTAAGAAAATAATAACAAAGTTCATCTGGAAGAACAAAAGGTCAAGGATTTCAAGGGAATTAATGGAAAAAATGCAAATGGCCTAGCTGTACCAGATCTAAAATCATATTCTAAAGCAGCAGTTATCAAAATCATTTGGTACTGATTAAGAAATGGAGTAGTCAATCAAATTAGGTTCACAGGACAAAATAGTCTATGACTATAGTTAATGTAGTGTTTGACAAACCCAAAGACCCCAGATTTTTGGACAAGAACTCACTATTTGACAAAAATTGGAAACTGATATGGCAGAAACTAGGAACTGGCCCACACTTAACATCATATACCAAGATAAGATCAAAATGGGTTCATGATTTAGACATAAAGGGTGATATTATAAGCAAATTAAAAGAACATAAGATAATTTACCTCTCAGATCTTTGGAAAAGAAAGGAATTTTTGACCAAAGAAGAACTTGAGCTCATTATTGAACACAAAATAGATAATTTTGATTATATTAAGTTTAAAAGTTTTTGTACAAACAAAACTAATGCAAAGAAGATTAGAAGGTAAGTAATAACTTGGGAAAACATTTTTACATTCACAGATTCTGATAAAGGTTTCATTTCTAAAATTTATAGAGAATTGACTCAAGTTTATAAGAATTCAAGCCATTCTACAATTGATAAATGGCCAAAAGATATAACAGACAATTTTCAGATGAAGAAATTGAAACCATTTCCAGTCATATGAAAAGGTGTAATAAATCACTATTGATCGGAGAAGTGCAAATTAAGACAACTTTGAGGTACCATATATACCTCTCACATAGGCTAAAGTGATGGGAAAAGATAATGACAAATGTTGGAGGGGATGTGGGAAAACTGGAACACTAATACATTGTTGGTGGAATTTTCAACTGATCCAACCATTCTGGAAAACAATTTGAAACTATGCTCAAAGGGTTATCAAACTGTGCATATCCTCTGATCCAGCAATGTTTCTATTGGGCTTGTATCCCAAAGAGATCATAAAGGAGTGAAAGGAACCCACATGTGCAAAAACATTTGTGGCAGCTCTTTTTGTAGTGGCAAGAAACTGGAAACTGACTGGGACCCCAACAGTTGGAGAATGACTGAATAAATTATAGTATATGAATGTTATGGCGTATTATTATTCTGTAAGAAATTATCAACATGATAATTTCAGAGAGGCCTGAAGAGACAAAAATAAACTGATGCTAAGTGAAATAAGAAGAATCAGGAGATCATTATATATGGCAACAACAAAATTATACAATGATCAGTTCTGATGGGCCTTGCTCTTTTTCAAACAATGAGATGATTCAAGCCTGTTTCCATGTTCTTGTGATGGAGAGAGCCATCTGCACCCAGAGAGAGGACTATGGGAACTGTGTGACTGGATCACAATAGTATTTTTGTTGTTGTTTGCTTGCATTTTGTTTTCTTTCTCATTTTTTCCTTTTTGATCTCATTTTTTCTTGTGAAACATGATAAATGTGGAATATGTATAAAAAAACCTGCACATATTTAACATATTTTTAATTACTTGTCATCTAGGGAAGGGGTTAGGAGAGGGAGGGAAAAATTTGGAACACAAGGTTTTGTAAGGGTGAATGTTGAAAATTATCAATGCATATATTTTGAAAATAAAAAGCTTTAATAAAAAAAGAAAAAAAATGTAGATAGTTGGGCTATATTTCCTGTAGGGTTAATACATGTAGACAAAAAACTTGGTTACTCAGACAGAAATTGTAATTTTTTTCCCCTTATTTTGTTATTTATTTTGTCTGGAATCATCTGGAAAATGGCCTTTTTTTTTTTTTTTTTTTTTTAAACATTGTTCTATCTATACACTTACTGGCATGAACTCCAGCCCTCATGCTGAAACTTAATTGCCCTGGGACATTAGGGAAATGATTCAGTTTTCTTATCTGGAAGTGTGGATAAAGTTATTGACCTAGTTCCTAATAGATGGATGAATTAAAATTACCAGGAACTATGCAAATGGGATGTGGCTATGGAATATGACATGATGTTCTGGTGCATTCTACTCACATTAATGATATCATTGCCTTAGCATATATGGTTAGTGATGGAAATGAAAGTTTTTCTTTTGAAAAAATACTTTTTAACAATCAGCTTCCTTGAAAATTAAGTAAATATCTCTTAAATATCTATGAGAAAAAAAACCCAAGTAAATTGGTATAGATTATTAAGGGAGGATTAAGTGAGGAAAGATGTTATGTATATATTTTCTATAGTGCTAAAGTGGTGGTTTCAAAGCTAAATTTTTTAGCATCTGCTCATCTGTCATTTTCAGTGAATCATGGGGCTCACTAGACAAGAGTATTAATGTACTTAAAACTAAACATAAATGAAGTGTAATGAACAATCTGCTAAATGTTAATACAATTTATCCTTTTAAAATTTATAAACATGACATATTGCATGCACTTAGTGCTAATCTATTTTAGACCTTCATTTGATTTGACCTATGACCAAAATATATTATATTCCTTGCAATATTTATCTTGTCATTTGGAAACAAGATTACAATTAATGTGACACACATGACTTTAAATTAGTACTTCAACTGGAGATGTGTGAGTAATGAATTAGCCACAGCTTTGAACTCTCAGCAGATTATTTAAATTACCTGCCTTTAACTGATGTATGATAGGGACCCAACAAATATGCCCCCAAATAAGAAAAACACATTGTTTTTGATGAGACATTTGCCATCTGATTTTCTCCAATTATTTTTCCTTTAGTAGGCAATTGCATTTAAAATTATAGAATAAATTCTGTCACTTTGGTATAGATTAATGATAAGAATGGTAATAGCATTTCCTCAAAGTCCAGCCTGCTGTCTGTACTATGAGTGGGGATAATAGCAAAATAGGAGACAAAACCAGTGATTATCATGGAGAATTTTGGGGTCTTTTAACTATTTTGCTATGAGGCTAAAACAGTAAAGGTCTGTCAGACTTCTGTAATGTGGAAGAATTGGGCTCTGGTGATCCTACTGAGTCAATTAGCAGCCCAATTAGTGTAATGCAATTGCTTTTGTGTCAAATAAAAATACTGATAAAGTTGTAGAATGATTTGACTTGATTCTGTTGTAATGGCCAATGTAATTGACACAGTACTGTGATGAGTGTCACTTCTTTTTCATCTGGTAGCACAAGAAGGCAAGATACATTGAATAAAAAAAAAACTAATAACAAGACACTATCTGCTAGAAATGCTTCAGTTCAATTGGTGCTGACAACTAAATAGGGCAAATCAAGTCAACAAATATTTATTAACCATTTATTTAGTTCCAGGCACTGTATTAAGTTCAGGGAATACAAAAACAAAAATACAAATAGTTCCTGTTCTTAAGGAGCTTACATTTTAATGAGGGAAGACAACCCATTAAAAGAAAGTGGGAAACAAAGGAGAGGGAATGATGGTACTCAGAGAAGGCATTGCAGAGAAAATAATGGACTGCAGACTGGTGAGGGAGGAAGACATAGATGATTTCCTTAAAATAGAGATTCCAGGAGGAATCAGCCAATAAGAGGAAGAAACCAAAAGCAGCTCTCAAAATGTGAAGTACTTCAGTGAGCTTCTAGATTGGAGATATCAAGTCATTTTAAATAAAATCATTGAAAAGAAACAGTAGTGTGTCCTAGAGAAGAATGAAGACATGAATCACAAATATGTCTGAAATGTCCTCAAACATGGCAAACTTCATTATGACATTCCAGGACCATTATGTAACAAAAATGGAAACAGGTGTTAGCAGTTGTTGGCAGAGTCTTCATATTGTTTCAGTGATACCCTCACCTTCAATCATAATCGGAAGAGACTTTGGTACTCTTCCAATCCATATACAAAGGAATTCCTTCTGTAACATAACCACTAAGTGGTTTTCCAGCCTCTGTTTAAGGAGGGAAACCAATGGCACTCTATTTTTAGACCACAGAAATTGTTACAAAATTTTACTTTTTGTCAGAACTAAATTCATCTGTGCAAATTCCACCCATTGTTTCAAGTTCTGCCTTCTTGTGACAAAAATACCAAGACAGTTTCTTCTTCCACATGATAGCTCTTCAAATATTTGAATTCAGCTTTGATATATTCTTGAGTCTTCTCTTCTTCAGACTAAGCATATCCAGTCCCTTCAATCATTTTTCATGTGCCATTGACTCAATTCCCCATTATGATTTTATGGAGGTTAAGGGAGAAGAGGATAGTTAACAATATCCAAAATACAAAGATTCATAAAGATAGATGAGAAAAAAATTAATCTCTTTGAATTTGGTAATAAGGAAGACCCAGATGATATTTGAGGTTTGGTTCATAAATTAGCAGGAGCTAAAACCAAAGTTTATAAGTTTGCACTAAACAGATTGACTAGAATTCTAGCATTCTAGAATTCTATCATTTTATCCCCTATTAATTCATCATAATGCACACTTTCCCCCTTTTTTGCATGGCTGTTGAGAGTTTATGAAATACTCTATAAACAATGAGATAGAAAACCATGATCAAATAATGGGTGCGGCATGTATTGGAGCTAGTGAAAAGATTTGCTAAACTGGAATAAATGATGCATGTTGTAAAATTTTAAGAGGGATATGAGATAGAAAACCATGATCAAATAATGGGTGCGGCATGTATTGGAGCTAGTGAAAAGATTTGCTAAACTGGAATAAATGATGCATGTTGTAAAATTTTAAGAGGGATACTACAAAGTCTATACTTTGTGTTATGCTGTGTAGATCTAACATTCAAGATTTCATTTATAAAAAGGAGGTGCGTGTGTGAATTGGTTTTAATAAAAATGTCATGGAAGTTTGGGGAGATGATTCTTATTCAAACAGAGAGAAGTCTCTGAGAGATTTGCTGCATGAACTTCTGGGAAATGTAGTCTCAAAGAGATAATATCATTTTTTCCAATCTTGAAAAAAACCCGGAGTCTTGATAGTTATGCAGGAACACACATAGGCTTGGGAGGAAACTTTGTCCCCAATTTGAGAGACAGAGACAGAGAGAAACAAAGAGAAAATTGAGGAGATGGCTTGTTGAATTGCACAATCTACATCAGAGAGGGTAATGCCTTTTTCTACACTGACAGGGCAGCAGTAACCAGATCATAGGGTATGATTTATTGGTGAAGACCTTTCCCTAACTAATCTTTATGCATATAGTGAAATTATGTTCCCCCTTTCTCCTCTCTTTTCTGTTCACAAAGATTGATGTCTAATTTGAAAATTTTATTTTCTATTCATTTTATCATTAAATTTTATTTTTAATTTATGTTATAAAACAAGCATTTTTATAATGATACAATAAAAAGATGATTGCACATGAAATTGCAAATCTGCTGTGTACAACTTGTGATTCTTTTAAAATATACAACAAAATTATCATCTAAATTTTTTTTCTTCTGCCCCCACTCTAGAGATGGCTACCATTAGACCAAAATAGGTGTATAAATACTCATACATACATATATATATATATATATATATATATATATATATATATATATATATACATGCACACATATGTATGTATGTAAAATTATTCTATACATACATCTATTTATTATTTCTTTTTCTGGATACAAAAAGTATCTTTATGTGTCCTTTATACCTAATTTTGGTATTTATAATAATGAAAATAACATTAGTTCAAAGACTTTCTTAAGACAATATTATTGTTACTGTATACAATGTTCTTTTGGTTGTGCTCATTTTGCTATTCATTATTTCTTGCAATTCTGTTTTTTCTTCTTTAAAGTTAGATTTGTTTCTTTTATGCATTTAACTTTGCCAGACTACTCAAAAAATTTAGGAACTTCTATTCTAGAAAAAAAAAAGTAAGAGCAATCTATTTTCTGGTTGTGTGATTTGCAATTAGCAAAAAGGGAGACAGAAAAGAAAATGCGGTCAGTGGATTGTGGTATACATAGATACAAAAAAGGACATCTCAATCCACAGTCAGGTTTTCTCCTGGTGAGGAGCTTAAGCCAAATGAGAAAAATTCACGTTTTTAATTTATTAATTTTTGATAAACATCTTTCCTCAAAGTAAACTAAATTCCAGCTTTTACTCTTCCTCTTGACAAAAAGATCTTAAATCATAATTAAGCAGATTTCATTTATGGAAAGGAGACTAGCTTAGTTATGAATCTCAGAGCCAGACACTTCAGGAAAGTTCAAAGTGCTCATTATTTTCTCTGAAGATTGCTATACTCTGGAGGAGAGTTAGAGTGGAAGCTGGGAACAACCTACATACTGAAGATAAGGACTGACTTCCTGTAGAAGATGGGATTTTAGTTGGGACTTAAAAGAAGTGTTTGGAACATGGAGAAGAGTCAGAGAAAATGCCTAGAGCCACAAGAATATCTTATTTGTGAAACAATCAGAAGGCTACAGTCACTGAATCAAAGATATGGATTGGGGAGATAAGTAAAAAAAAAAAGACGTGCCTAATAGGAACTTTCCCTTGCAGTGGCCCTTGTCTTGTTCTGAATTGTGTTCTCTTCTTATTCTCAGCTAAAGAATTAATTTACTCTTGAGTGTTTCTGGGCATATTCTAAACTGTTTGCCTTCTCTAATTTCTACCTGCTGTTTTACTTGGATAAATGGATTTACTTGTATTTTGCCATTTGTGATAGTCTTTAAAGTAACCAGTGTTTTGTGGGAAGAAGTAGATTAACCTCAAGAGTGAGCAGGGGGATGGTTTTTGTTCTGAACCTATTGTGCCCTTAGAAAAGCAATATGAGCACAAGACAGAGATATAAATCTAACCTGAAGCCACTTTTAAATAGACAAGTGGAGGATCAAATAACTTCTGTTGTGACTTTTCTCCTGTTCCTCTAAAGATAAAAATAAATTTCCCTTAGAAATGGATAGATCAGATTCCAAAGATGCCACCCACAAGCCATATTTTTATATAAATAACCAATGTGCACATGAGCATATATAATTTTCAATAATGACATGTTATATAATTTTTATCATATTATCACAAGATATCTTTATCATTAAATGACATTAGTTATTTCCACTAAATCATTATCCTAGGTCACCTCATGGCACAGAGATGATCTTGAATTCTCAAAGATTATACCCATAGAGAACAGCTCTAAAAGCTTCCACTAATCTGGAAAAGCTTTTAAAATGAGTCAAATGTTTTATATTGCGTCTATCATCTAATGACTAGCTTAGCTAAACTGAGAGAGTCCCACCTGCAGAAAGTTAGCATCAGGTGATTTTTAAAAATCTTATTGAGACAAGTCAACAAGCATTCATTAAGTTCCTACTACATGTTAGCCACTCCAAGGTGCTAGGTATACAAAGAAAGGACAAAAAGAAATTCCTGCTTTTCATAAAGGTATGGAAAAGTTTATGCTAATAGAAGTACCAGTCATACCATTGAAATCAGAGATCTTTTAAAATAGCAAGAAATTACTAGTAACAATCCAGCACCTAAATGCTTAGCACATGATAGATGATTAATAAGTCTTTGTTGATTAGTCAATTGATTCAATCCATTACAATTTAATATGTACACATTCATGGTAGAAGTAGAAACAATGTAGACTAGTGGAAAGACCTTTGTAACTACAGGAAGAAAACTTGAGCCTGAATCCCTCCCACCAAGTTATTTAGTGTCTATATGATCTTGACCAAGTCACTTAACCTGTTTCCTCACTGATAAAATTCAAGGGATTAGGGAAAATATCTGGGAGGTTCTTTTCAGCTATGAATTTCATGATCATTAAATCAAGATAATCTTCAATCTTTTACACTTTGAACTTTAGCCATTATATTAAAGTGATAATAAGTGGAATTCATTAAAAACACCACTCTGAATTAATTTGAGTCATTGAATGGCATATATTTTCTATCAGAGAACTAAATGAATAAAGCCTCCCATACATTAAATGTTGAATGGCAAAACTTTTGTTCTCAAGATCTGATCTAATATGGAGTACTTTGTCACATGCCATATGGAATTTTAAATGTAATCAAGTAATTTATTTTCAGTTAGGAAGATATTCTAAGTACTGGCATTCAGACACTCTTTATTCACATCACTTATTGATCTAGAAGGAAAGTAGCTGTGGAAAAATAAAATGTTGTCCTAGAGTTATCTTCTATCCTTTATAAATGATTTCTTGTGGGGGGTGTTATAGGATTTACCTAATGTATGATTGAAGCTGTCTGATCCTTATGGAGATTTCCTTCTATATGTGACATTTGGTCTGCCCGTTTGAAACTAAACAGTTAAATGGCTGCCTACCAGTGGCAGAAGTATAATTATGATATCATTAGAAATATTTAAATATAAATAACATCCTATATTTGTACTTGTCACTTGTCTGGTTTTTGACAGGAAGAGCCAGTTTTGATGGGTTTCCTGGGGTCCCCTAGATTTTTATCCTGTTATCCAATTTTCCGCTGCACTGCTCTCCTTCTGTCATGCTGACTGCCATCCAGCCCTCTGTTTTCCCTTGAGAAGAGGCAAAGCTTTGTGCTACCATGGACAGAGGCAAACAGAAAGCAAACCCTTAGCTGAATATTTTCCCTAAGTAAACTCTTCTAGTTTAATTGAGAAACTTTACCTTTGAAGAGTTGAAAAAGTTGAGATACTGTGGACTTGAATAAAAATAATGTTTTTTTTTTGTTTTTTTTTTCTTCTTCTTATGTTGCTCATATAGAGAAAAAGTCCTAGCAGACAAGGTCTCTCATGTAAGAGCAATTTCAAAAGAGTGGTAGGGATAGAACCAAATACATTTGTGAAAAGTCTCCAACATTATAAATATTTTCTCTTTAATGTGGCTGTTTCAGCAGGAAGAGTCAACCAAGGAGCATATACAAGAGAAAAGAATGAATGTTTCCTGCCTTAAAAATAGGGTGTAGAGGAAGACTGCTTTTTTTCTGAGTTTTCTAGGGAAATTTGTTTTGAGCTTGAGTTTAGAAAAAACTATTGTTCTGAGGCACATCTGGATGTTGATGATTCTTTAGATTGGAAGTGAAAGGAAAAATGGGATTTTAAGAATTGGCTTAGCTGTAGAAAAAGCTACTGGACCACACATCTTCTACTATAAATAAAGACTCCCTTATTTGAAACATCTATAATATTCTCTTCTGTGGGGTGAGCATTTCAAGTTTTAAATAACAAAAGAAAAAGAGATATATTTGGAATCTAAGAATATGGGGTGCAAACCTCAGTCTTTCTACTTCCTTTGCTGTCAGTATAATATTGGACAAGTGAGTCAACCTCTCTGGGCCTTAAATCCTTATCTCTACCAATGGGGCTTGAGACAATCTCTTAGGTCAGTCTTAATCCTACATCTATTAGGATACTATGACATATTTATCTGCATTCTTCATTAATCCCTGCTCATTATTTTTTCTCAATAATTGGATGAACTCCTTCTGGCAACTTGGAAAGAAAGTCTATTTTTTTTTTCTTGTTGTAAGTTTAATGTAAATTCGATGGTTTTATTTTCTCACTCACATTTATACCCTGAAACTCTTTCTCTGGCTCTGCATATCCCTCCACTCCAGGTTCCCAGGTTCTACCATGATCATAGGTGCTTTGTTTTCTTATTTAAGGACTACTTATAATTCAGAATTGTACCATTCAAATATACCAAATGACTCAGGGTTTCTTTCATCACTACCTCCCAGTCAGAAATCTCTCCATGGGGAGTGTACTAGGACAGCATAATGCTTTTCTTCACTAGAAGTTCAGATTCATATTTTCTATAAAAAAAGTAAAAAGAGTACTTTTGTTCAAATTCTACTTCTGTTACTTTTTACTGGTGTGATAGTGGGAGTTACATTTCTGGGTTTTACTTTCCTCATCTCTACACTGAGGAAGTTAGACCAGATGACTTCTAAGATTCCTTCTAGATCTAAATCCATGATCTAATGATTTATTAAGTAACTCACTTTGTCTGTGTATCTGTCTCTCTGTCTCTGTTTTTCTGTGTGTCTCAGTTTTTGTATCTCTGTGTCTGTTTCTCTGCCTGTTTCTTTTTTCTGTCTCTCAGTCTTAGTCTCTGTCTATCTCTTTCTCTCTCTGTATCTTTTTCTGTATCTCTGAGTGTTTCTTTCTCTCCTTCTACTCCTTCAAATCGACTGTTCTCTATTGTTAATACCAGTATCCAAACTCTGAGAAGGTTTCCTTTAGGAATTGGCTATTTCACCAAATACTAGCTTTGGGAGAATGTCTTGACTACTCTCTTCATAGTACGACAAACAATTAAAACTACTTGTAGTTACTTCCATTCAATTTTTTTCATAAGTATACATATTCCAGGACCTGACTGGTAAATGTTGCACAATTTAAATACTTTTTAGGACATTCTAAATTTAAGCAAAACTACCAAAGTGTTAAGTATTAACATATGAAATTTTATGGGAATTTTTTACTGATTGGTATTTCCTAACAAATAGCCCAGTGTATAGTATATGCACCAAAAATAGTAAATATAAAAGAAGTTAGCTTCTCTTGCTTGTCTAAAATATGTATATATTTAAAAAGAAGCCTAGTTCTCTCTGGGAGTTTGAACAATGGAAAGAATGCTCTATTAAGGACTTTTTTTCTCTCAGCCAAAATGTCATGATTTAATCTCGTTAATGTGTACTGAACCATAAAATGTCATATTAAAAATCTGGACAATATTTGGATTAAATGGTCTCAGAATTTATCAAAATATTATCAATTATTATGATATATTTACTCACAGAAATTATGAAGTGATTCAAAAAAAGCTATTATTTGTGTGAACTCAGATAATTCACTTAATCCCGTTGGATTTCAATTTTCTTATGTATTAAATAAGTGGATAGGACTAAATGATCTCTAAAGACCCTCTTAGCTCAAACTTATTACCTTTGTGTTTTTGCCAAATATAGTGAAGGAAATAAGGAATAATAATTCATCTTCTTAACATTAAGATACCTATAAGAGCTGATACATAGGTGTATATTTTAATGAATGAGTGGATGATTTGCCAATGTAAATTTTTATTGATATTGTAGATATCATCTAACATAAACGAATATGAGGAATATTAAAAGGGAAGGGGGCTGAATTTTAACCCAGGTCTCTGCATCAAACCCACTATTCACTCTATTATGTCATGCTGCTTCTCAGCATTTCATGTTTTCCATGTCTGAATTGGTTATTCAATTGAATATAATTCTTCATTGTTCCTTTGGGGTTTTCTTGGCCAAGATTCTGGAATGGTCTGCTATTTCTTTTTCCAGTTCATTTTATGAATGAGAAAACTTGAGGCAAATAGAGTTAAGTGACTTAACTAGGGTCACATAGTATGTGGGGACCAGATTTGAATTCAAGAACATGAATCTTCCTGACTTCAGGCTCAGCACTCTATCCACTGCATCATTTAGCTACCAATTATTAGTTTATCACATTTTGCTATCTTCTCAAATCAAACAAAATGGATCCCAGATTTGTATTATAATATCACATATCATGCATTTCATAAGAGTCAATCATGACTTTTTGACTAAGGAGAAGGGGAAAAAACTTCAAAGGTCAGTTTTTGAAATAAGAATTTATAAAGTAGTGTTTTTCAAGTTTCTTCCTAGCATTTTCAATGTGTGATTAACACAGTTGCTGTCATAGGCAGAAGATGAGAGGTTCAAAATAGCATCTTTTTAAATCAATATTTTTATTTTTCTTCAGTTAAATTTAAAACAATATTTTTACATTTGTCTTTAAAACTGATTCTCTCCTTTATCCCCACCTTCAGCCCCATTAAAAAAGCATAAGGACATGTGAAGTTGTGCAAAACATTTCTATGGTAGTCATATTGTGAAAGAAACATCCCTCAAGAAAAATTGAGAGACAGAGACAGAGAGACACAGAGAGACAGACAGACTCACACACACCACAGAGAGAGAGAGAGAGAGAGAGAGAGAGAGAGAGAGAGAGAGAGAGAGAGAGAGAGAGAGAGAGACAGAGAGAGAGAGAGAGACAGAGAGAGACAGAGAGACAGAGAGACAGAGAGAGACAGAGACAGAGACAGAGACAGAGAGACAGAGAGTATTCTTCAATTTGTATTCAGCCACAATCAAGTTTTTTTCTAGGTATGGATATGATTTTTCATCATAAGTCCTTCAGAGTAATTGTGGAATCATTGTATTGCTGAGATTAGCAAAATCATTCAGAGATGATCATCCCAGAACGTTGCTATTACTTTGAACACAGTATATTTCACTTTGCTTGAGTTCATGGAAGACTTTCCAGATTTTTCTGAGAGCATCATGAACAGGAAGAATATTATCAAATTTAACTAGTGGCATCTTAGTTTTCACCAAAGACTTTAAAGAGTCTATAATCTATGGGGGCAATTGCTGAAATTCAAACAATAAAAAATCTATAACACACAAAAAGGGTGTTGGTTGTTAATTTGGGATATAATAGAAGCACATTATATATTAATTTTTTAAAAAAATAAGGCTTTAAATAAAGTCTTATGCCAGGGCTTATGGCAATGTGGAAGAACTCTTATGCCAGGGCTTATGGCAATGTGGAAGAACTCTTAACTCTTAACTTCTTGACAGGACAGTGCTCATAAAATTTTAACAACAGATGCTCCAAAATTATCCATGTATACTTTTTTTTTATAGCTTTTTACTTACCAGATATATGCATGGGTAATTTTACAGTATTGACAATTTTCGAACCTTTTGTTCCAATTTTTCCCCTCCTTCCTCCCACCCCCTCCCCCAGATGGCAGGTTGACCAATACATGTTACATATGTTAAAGTATAAATTAATAACATATGTATACATGTCCAAACAATTATTTTGTTGTACAAAAAGAATCGGACTTTGAAATAGTGTACAATTAGCCTGTGTTAAGCGCTTTGCAATGATTATCTCCTTTGATCATCAAAACAATTTTGGGAGGTCTGCTATTATTGTCCTTATTATGTAGAAACTAAGGCAAACAGAAATTGTGACTTGCCTAGAGTCACACAGCTCATAAGTTATCTGAGGTAAAGTTTGAACTCATGTCTTTTTGACTCCAAGCCTAGTGCTTTTATCCACTGCACCACCCAGATGTTATTGATATAAAAATAACTCTCTCAAAATTACTCTGTATCTATCTTATATTTCTTTCTTTTTTAAATTTAATTAATGCAGACATGTTGTTTCCATTTTATATGTTTACCCCAGGAAGGTAAATTCTTTGAAGGTGAGTACTTTTTCCTTGTCTTTGTATTTCCCATACCTAAGAATTCACTGGCATATAAAAGTTACTTAATAATAGCTTTTAGAATTAAAATGAATTTTCAGAATCTTAAAAGTTATATAGAATGTTAGAGTTGATTTAATCCAACCTGTACCTCAATAGAAATTTCTTTCACAATATTCTTGACAGCTGCTTTTTTAGCTTTTGCTTACAAACCTGGGGCAAAGTTGAACCCATCACCTTCAAGCCCATTATACTTTTAGATAGCTATACTAGATAAGAAATTTACTTTTAAATCAAGGTAAGATCTGCCTTTAGGAAACTTCTTCCAATCTATTTATTTCTATTATATTCAGTTTTATTTTATTGAACAATCATTTATTGAGAAACTACTATCAGATGACAGTTACACAATCCATCATTGAGACTACTTGAAACTTTTAATTTGGCAGTGCTTGCCAGAAAGTGACTCTGTTAACATTGCCTTTAAGAACTTAGGATCATCTCTAACCCACAAAGAGGTGTCAGGGTAGAAAAATAAAGATATTTCTCTTATACACACACACACACACACACACACACACACACACATAAAATCACATACTATCTCTGTGATTTTGAGTCTTTGTTCATTTTGACTTAAGGTAAAATAACAATTCACAATTTTGGCAAACATTAATTTTTGTAAAGGACTGTGAACTTGTCAAAGAATGACTGATTTATAGATGCTTCAAAAGTTGAATTATTACAGTTTTTATCTGCATCTTGGTTCCATTAATTTACAAATATGCTCTATTTTATAGTTATATCATATAATCCCTTCACTGTTTGGGCTAATCTTAGTTTATGTCACTTTAACCCACAATTATGGAAACTCAAAAGCAATAGAAACACTTCTCTTGAACTTCAGGGTTCCTTGGCAAATATATTACATGTGTAACTCATGCCTGAAAACCTATTTGCATTATATCCCTCCATGTTAGTAGACATTGATTATTTGTTGTTTTATGCTTCCATTAGGGATGGAACTACTGATAACTTGAGAGAAGAAAAAATCTGGACTTCTGACTTCCAACTTTGAGAAAAAAGACATCCAGTTCCAGGTTCTCTTTAGATCCCTGAAGGGAGAAAAAAACACTGGGAGAAATCAACATATAATGTCACCTTCATCAAATCCCTATCTCTAGCTTTCTATATTAAAGATTTTGGGGAATTTCCTCTTGGGTAAGATATGGGACTCTTTTGACTGAGCTACTATATTTCATTCCAAGTGAGAGAGCTCATTTACTCTGTGTTATCTGGTATACAGTTTCATCTGTGTACCTTTTTTTGATTTTTGTTTATTATGGGCTCAGATAAAACGACTTATTTGTTTTTTGCTACATATGATCACTATGTACATAACTTTTAATGAGACTTAGATGTATAACTTGGAGCATTCATTCCCCATTAAGGGATAGCAGATCAATCACAAGCTCACCTTGAACCCCAAAATTATTTCCCTAGACTAACAATCTTTAGGTTAGTAGATATAACTATAACTGGCTACCCTCTCACTGATGAAAACAGAGTAGCTAATTTTTTGTCTTGACCTCTTGCTTCCTTTCTACAAAGAATCAGTCTCCCTTAGAGTAGAATGGCCAGAAGAAACTCATATTTAATCTATTTATATCTCTCTGAGAGCCACATTTAAGAGACTCATGTAGACACACATAGGTGACAAATACCTACATCCCTTAAACATGTATCTTTTAAGATTTTGTATTTTAATCAAAAAAATTCTAAACCCCAAGACAATAACCCCCAAATCTTCATAAATAGAAACAAATGTAATGTAAAACATTAATGGTATTCTACTTTATATATAAGAGATTGGAAATGCAGTTATTATTGACTTATTGGAGTACAAAAATGCCATTGGGGAAATTACCATATGTTTTCCTGTCCTAAAAATTCAAAATTGGCTTAATAAATATAACTCAAACTTTTGAAAATAATTCATCTTCAGGCTGAGCCTGAGCATTGGCAATCTAAGTTCAAAAATTATTTGAATGTTTCCAAGCACCTGAAAAGAAGAGTATTAATATTCATTATATTCATTAGACAATAGATATAGAGCAGGAGGGAATCTAAAAATTCATAAAACCTAATTTTCTCCCTCCTTATCCCCACCCCTACCATTTTACAGATGGGCACCTGACAAAAATCACTTAAGCAATAAATGGGAAAGACTAGATTTAAATTCCTTTTTTTTTTTTATTCTATACATTCTTGATTAACCCCTTTGAAACTTTATGGTTCATGAAACTTAGTTGAAGAGTTAATGACAGCAAAAATCTGTGATATCTACCATATTTTTTTGTATGAATAGGTTCTCTATCAAGAATACTTGTGTGGTGATATATTTGTGCATGATGCTATTTTTATTATTTCTTTCATTCAATATTTGTTGAGTACATACTCTTCATCATCCATTCATCTGTTTATCCATTTAACATTTATAAAGCACTTTGAATCCAAGAAGGAAATATATGAAAGGAATAGGAAGTAGACTGTAGGCAAGTGTAAGAGATAACAGATGGACAGTTTGAGAATTCCACAGGTGTCCATAAAATGTCAAAATACAGACAATGGTAGACAATGTCCAGCATGTTAGTTGTATCTTTTCCATAGGAGGTCTTTGGGTGAACATGAACATGAATTGTGCAAGATGAGAAGGTATTAATTAATGCGTTACTGTCAGTACTGATGGAAATAATACTTTTATCAGTAAGATCTAAGATTCATTTTAGTATTAAAGCATTATAAAGTGTTAATTATATTCAGGAAACTAGGTTAGTTACTGGGAAAGTACAAAAATAAGTAATATATGAACTTCAAGGAACTTAACAATCTTAGAGGTATGACAAGATTTACAGGGAAAACACAGTCTCCTGTTGTCATAACATAGATTGATAGGGCATTTTATTGTCAAAAGTATTTAATGCAGTGACAAACTATAGAAGACACTCAACAAATAATGATCAGTTTATTGAAATCAGTTGTAAGCTTGTGCTTGGCCAATGTTTTTCTCTTATACTATGCCCCTTAAGAAAAACAGTCCCCATTATATAAACTTCCTCAATTTTTTTGAACAACTTCTCATTTTTCACCACATTTGTTCTCACTTTTTTTTAAGTAATCTCATTTTTTTCTTATCTTCCCCCTCCCTCCACCAAGTTCTCATTAGCAATAGGACTCGTCCTTTAAATAGATATTAGCTCACACTGTAAATACACACTGTTGTTAACACTCCCTTATTCTTTTTCATTTCAGTTTTAAAAGAAAATCAACTTTCATATTGGTAAGGAATGGGCTACATGTTAGCAGAGACTATTTAGTTTTCTTTCCTTAGTTTCATTCCAAGGAGGGAACTAAAGCATAGATTATAATTCTCAAAAAGATAACATATAAACAAATGGTTATTCTTGCATTGTTTCCTCTCCTTTTAGCTTCTGTCTCTTTTCCCCTATTTTTAATGCTTTGTCCATTATCTAAAGCTCAGGTTCTTATGTGGTTGTGTCCCCATATGGGGTCTTGTAACTGAATATGGGGGTTACAAACTTATGACTTATTATCAGTAAATGTTTGATTTGTATACCTATTTTATATACCTATATACCCATGGTCACATAAAATTTTGGGGGGTGAAAAGTGGATGTGAGAAAAAATTAAGGCAATAATAATATTAACTTAGAGTTCTAAGATACTCTAAGCTTCACAAAATAATTTCCTCATAACAACAATATGAAGCATGCAGTACAGGCATTATTAGCTCCAGTTTCTAGATGAAGAAGCCAAGTATTTGAGAAGTCACCTTACATTTCCATAGTCAAAAAACTAGTAAACTTAAGAGTCAATTTTGACTTGATGTCAAGTTCAGTGTTCTTTTTATTATATCACACTGCCTTCAAGTAAATTTATTCAACTTTTTAAAGTCAGTTATGTTGGTTTAGGTGAATCCTCCTGGGCCCTTCTAATTAGCTCTTGTTCATTATTTCTTCTTTCCATTTGCTTGTTTCTTGTTCTCTCTTCCTGGTTTCTCTCATTGCATGTTCATTAGCCTATGCAGGGATATTGGTTCACCCAACTGATTTACATGCTAGTGACATTAAGAACTCTTACTGGAAAACATTCTCAGCCTTTCCTAACCTCTTTTATAGTTTAGGCATACATATCCAAGATAAGGCCTGTTCCTTGCAAAGTAAAGTCTGAACACAGATATGGTATGCACAGGATAGGAAATCTGGATAAATCAAGATGAACAAATATCCTACCTTCAGCCTTCATTTCTCTGAAGTGGCTCTCTGCTTACATATCCTGGATTCACTAAATAATTGCTCAACTCTCCACAGTTGTTTTTATAGAGTGCTTAGTTTAATCAGTATTGTCTAGAAGATATTGAACAGCTTCCCTGAATCTTCTTTCTCTAGAAAAAGTATCTTAAGTTCAGATTTTCTTATGTCCTGATCTATGGAATAGTTTGTTTCTCCATTTAAAGGTACTAGTATATGATAAATTAGAAGCACACAGATTAGAGGATTAGAGAATAGAGGATTAGAGAATAGAGGATTTCAAGTTGTAATAGAACTCTGAAGTCACCTATTCCAACCAATATCCTAGGAAGAATTTCCTTATCCTTGTACAAATTTGAATATAACTTCTTATAATAGGAAATCTCTACATTCTGACATATCTACTTTTGGCAATTCTAATTGTTAGAAAGATTTTACTTATATCAAGTTAAAAGCTGCCTCTCTGCAACTTTCATATATCACTTTGTAAAACAAAACAAAAACAAAAATGAGGGAACAGTTCTTAAAATACCTGAACACAGCTATCACGATTCTCTTAAGTCTTTTCTTCTCCAGGCTAAGGTAGAATTATAAAGTATTAGATATACTTTATATATATATAAAGTATATATACTATAATATACTATATAGATACATATACATATATACATATATGTATATTATAGCACTTACTGTTGTTAAGACTTGTGCTAAGATCTGGAGAAAAATAGAAACAAATATGATCTTCAAGAAGCTTGCACTATAGAGGGGAATAATACAAAGGGTATTTGCTAAGTGATAGTAATGTGAGTGGGTGAGGGGGGAGGTGCCAGAAGTTTGGAGAATGATTTGAAATAGGAAAGGAATCAAGGTTAAGACTGTTCATGAAAAAGTTGTTAAGGTGAGAAGGGTATGAATCAGAATAGTGGAGTCTCACCATAGGGATTTATTTTTGTTATATTTTATTTCTTTTAAATGATTTCTTTATTTAGGGCAGAGAATGAACTCTGAACAGTAAGTTCATTTTCAATTAACTTAATTTGTCATGACTTATTCTTGGTGAAACTTCAATTCTTTCCCTTTTTAAAAACTCACAAGTTATCCATTTAATGCATTCTAGAATTTTCCCAGGAAATGTTTACTAAACTATTATTTGAAGTCTATTATCTTTACCAAAAATTGTGATTTGTCATCCAATCTTATAGTTTCTCTCCTGTTATCCTTGATTTTTTCCTGTGCTCTTTTTCAAGAGAACATTTTTGTGATTAATAAAATACAAATTTATTTAAAGTTTTACTTTGATGCTAATAAAATATTGTTGATTCTGTTGGATCTATTTAGTAATGTGGGTAACATTCAACAAATGATTACAATTTACCCATCTGTGTCCTTTCATTCTGTGTGAATCAATTACACTCATTCACAAGTCTGCCCAACATGTTACAATCTTTCTTAAAGTAACTTTGATTACCATGGAATTTTATTTTAAGATAACTTTTACTTATGCCTTTATATAATATATATGTGTATATGTAATATATATAATATATATATATATATATATATATATTACCATGCTGTCTCTCTAGATTATTATCCTTATTGCACAAATGGGGAAACCTTGGTTCAATAGAATCTGCCAATGAAATCATGATTTGAACCCAGGTGCTTCTATTATTTCCCAGAAGACCCCAGAAGAATTTAGCATTGTGCTTTGTTTGATTTTTTTTTTTTACTTACACCATGAGGGAGTTTTCTGTAAATATAATATGATATCTGTGTTAGAGACCTAGCACTGCAAGAAATATTCAACTTTATATTTATGTTAAGGCCAATCAATCAAAGAACAGTATTGGCCCCTTATTTCTTTCTGTCACGCAGTGTATTGATTAGCCTAAAGCACAAAAATACAGAACAAAACACATTCTGTAATCTCTCATTTTAAAATGCTTTATCTTACTAACTTTCCAAGGCTAATGCTTAAATTGGTGGATTCTGATATATTTAGTTAACTCAATTTCTTTTGCTGAGCACTTGTTAAAGTCTGTTGCCATATCAAGATAAGATAAAGAATAATATCTCCAGAAGAAAAACCCTCACTATTCACTATTTCACTATTTTGTCTACTTGTGAACAACATTTCAATTTTAAACTTGTCTTTATTTTAAAAGATCATTCTAATAGAGAAAGCCTACTTTTCTTTCAAAGGAGACCAACATGGTATTCAAAAGAATTTTGTTTTCATTTCTTTTTCCCCTTCTAACAAGATAAAAAAAGCAGATTTCTTCTTAGATGTGAATTCCAGGGCCAGAGATATCTTCTAGGATGAAAAGACTTCTGAAATATGGTAGAGAAATGATTATAACACCATTGTCCTGATTAACTGACCAGAGCTCTTAGATGGAATCATTGGCTAGCAAATCTGTTCAATTAAATATATCACTTTAGTCCCATGTACATATTTCATTTAATTTGCTCATTTCATGACTTAAATTACCAAAGCAACTTTGTAGTGACCCTTTAATGAACAAGCAATTGACTGTGTATTGGGCTGTATACAGTGAACATATACTTCATTTAGACAGAACATTATCCTTGCTCTTCAGGGGATTTCTGTAGCTCTACTACATAAGATACCAACACAAATAGCTGTAATACTTAGAATAATATGATATTTGTTTTAGAGAACTATAAAATAAAGTGTGTAATGATTTGAAGAGTTATTACCAATCAGAGCCATCACAGATGGCTTCCTGGAAAAGGTACTGTTTTAATATGGGTTCAAAGAAGGGGTTTTATGGGACATCTAGGTATGTAGAGGATAGAATGCTGGCTTAGAGTCAGAAAGACTCATTTTACTGAGGTCCAGCCTCAGATAATTACTAAATGTGTGACCCTACACAGATCATTTAAACCTGTTTGCTTCAGCTCTTTGTCTGTAAAATGAGCTGGAAAAGGAAATTTCCAATCACTCCAGTATCTTTGCCAAGAAAATGGGGGTTACGAAAAGTTGGAAATAACTGAAAAACAATAAAGATTCTCAGAAACAGGCATAAGGAAAGATTTCAACCAAGGTAAGAAACTTAAGTTTTTGATATGTTGATTTTGGTATGTTAGTGAGACATTCAGATAAAGATGTCATAGAAAATGGGGAATGTGGAACTGGAACTCAAAAGAATGGTGGTTAACAGTGGCCTACATCATTAGTCATCCATATAGAAAAGTTGTCCTAGTTGTCCTAGTGAATAAAGTTACCAAAGAACAAAATACAGAGAAGAGAGAAGAAAGACAACTACAAGTCCTTGGGAAAAATCATAATGGGAAAATAATCAAGAGTTAAAATTGCCTTGCCAGGCAATGGAAACTAAGGCCTGAAATAAGTTAATAGTTTTGGTGACTAAAAGGTCATTAGTAATTTTAGACAGTGTTGTTTCAACAGAATTGTGGTACAGAAAAGTAATTCTAAGGGTTTGAGAAGAAAGTGGATAATAATGAAGGGAAAGATTTAGTCAAGTTTTCCAAGAAGATTAGCAGTACAAATGAAGAAAGATAGGAAATATAAAGGTCAAGAGGAAGTTTATTTTTTTTTTAATGAAGAAAGAAACAAGACTATTTGTAGGTCTAAAATTAAATGTCAATAGTGAAACCAAGGCTGAAAATCTAGGAAAGAAAGATTATCCCTGCTTCAAGGTCTTATAGAACTTGGAGGGAAGAAAGGTTCAGGTAGAGGGATTGGCCTTAAGGAGCCATAGGGATGCTCCTATTAATGAATAGAAGGAAGAAAGAGGAAACAATGCTGAGCTTTTGGAATGGAAGAAGAAGAATGAAATGTCCTTACTCTTCTTCTTCTTTTTAAATTTCTATTTTAAACTTAAATACAAAATAAGAAAAGGGGATGGGGAATGCTATATGAAGTTTTGGGGGCAGAGTGAAGTCAGGAAGCTGCTTGAGCTTTCCCAGTTTCCCTCTAAAACCACATGAAAACAAGCCTCTGAATAGAGTCTGATGCTATTTAGTTTAAGACAGATTGGAAGGACTTCAAGAAAGGCTATTTTCCTTTGGGGTGAAAGGGATCTCAGCCCAGTTCAGACAGTGTCTGGGAAAGACAGTGGGAGGGAGGGTGTTAATCAAAGCAGATGAGCAATTGAGACCCTTGGCTCTGGCTCAGTAGCAGAGCAGATAAATGAAGTAGCTTTCAGTCCCAGAGTAAAAGGCAAATTGCCAGCCTTGAAAACCAGGCTGTTGCCTAGAGAGAGAAGGTAGGGCTACTCACTGCTATGAGCAAGACACCAAACACAAGAGGCCCCTATGCTCAAAGCCAAGGCTTAGAGCTACACAAGAAGCATGAAACAGTGACCCTTGTACCCCAGGAGCAGAGGTTGACCAAAAAAGTCACAAAATAGAAAGAAAAAAAGGAAGGAAGGTAGGAAGGAAGGAAGGAAGGAAAAAAGAAAAGAAGAAAGAAAGAAAGAAAGAAAGAAAGAAAGAAAGAAAGAAAGAAAGAAAGAAAGAAAGAAAGAATAAAATAATGAGCAAGAAACAGAAAAGAACCTTAAACATTGAAAGTTACAGCTCAGACTAGAATAAAATGCCCACATGGGAAATCTCAAAGAGTAATTTGAATTTCTCTCAAGCCCAAAGAGGCTTCCTGGAAGCACCCATAAAAGATTTTAAAAGGTAAATAAGAGACATAAAAGAAAAATTGGGAAAATAAATAAAAGGTATGCAAGAGAGAATCAACAGCATGGAAAAAGAAAACAATTCTTTAAAAGATATAATTGACTAAATGCAAAAAACAAAAACAAAAAATTCCACTGAAAAAATCAATTCTTTAAAAAAGACAATTGACCAAATGCAAAAAAAGCCCAACAACTGAAGAAAACAACAATTTGAAAAGTAGAATTAAACAAATGGGAAAAGAGATACAAAAGCTAATTAAAGAAAATCACAAGTTAAAAACTAGAATGAAAGGGGAGGATTCTAGGAAGATGGCAGAGTAGGTTGGTAAATTTCGAGCTCTCCCAATTTCCCTCACAAGTAGAACAGATTTGTGCTTCAGGGCAAACATAGATGAAAAATCAAGAAGACTTGAGGCAGAACAGGAGTTCTCCTGATATAACCCCAGAAGATCTGAAGAAAGACCATAGGCTGGGGATGAATCTATCTGAAGTACAAACACCTCTGGGCTAACTCCACAGAAACATCAAATGAGGGTCCTTCTAGTGTGGCTGGAGCCTCAGCCGGAACCATAGAGACTTTCACCTCATGGAGTGTTTGTTGAGTCAGAGTTTGAGTTGGGGAACGCTAAATTAACATCAGCTGATTGGGAATGTCAGGCCTAGCTGTGCTTTTAAGACACAACTCTATCAAGAAGGAACCAGCACCCAGTTGAGTACAGAAGTAGCAGGACAGAGACACTGCTGGTTATGGGAACTTGCAGGAAGGTAGAGCTTTTGGTTTAAGGTTTCTAGTAAGGGTGGAGAGCTAAAAGAAAGCTTGAGGCCCATTCTCCCACCCCATGATTTGAGGTGCTTCACTCATACTTCTCATTATAAAAAAAATGAGCCAGAAAAGAAGAAAGAACCACTGAAACATATTATGGGAAAAGGGAAGACCAGGGTACTTTAGTAAAACAAATTTCAACCTCAAAGAGTAATGTGAAATGACTCCCTGACCAGAGAGAACTTATAGAAGAACTCAAAAAGGAATTTAAAAATCAAATGAGAGACAGTAAGGAAAAACTAAAAAGAAAATAACCATCCAAGAAAAACAAGAAGATTATGAAAAAAGAGTTAACCAAGTAGAAAAGGAGGTACAGAATCTCAAAGATAAAAATAATTCTTTGAAAATTAGAATTGGGCAAAGGGAAGTCCATGAAACTATGAGAGACCAACAAATAACAAAACATTATAAAGAATGAGAAAATAGAACAGAATGTGAAACATCTTAAAGAAAAATGACAGATCTGGAGAACAGATCAATAAGAAAAAAATATAAGAATAATTGGAATATTTTGAATAAGCAAACTTCTGTTTGACCATTTTTGTGAGTTCTGCCCCTTCACTCCTCACCCATGATCAGGACTCTGGCTGGTATCAAAATCTTCCAGTGAGCAGATCCAGACATTTGGCGATCAGTCTGAAAGCAGGGCACATAGCAGCTCGACTGACAAGAACAGTGTGAGTTTGGTTAAGGAGTACCCATGATCCAGGAACAGGATAAGTTTTATAAAACAACAGACAAGTAGGAAGATTTGGCAAAGACCAATCTAGTCACTTTTGTTTTTCAGCCAAAATGGGACAAATGTTAACAAAAGAGACTCCTTTTTGACGGAAGTATGAAAAATGATTGATTAGGTTAATAAAAGAGCAAAATTTGTTAGTCACTGAGAAGCAGATCACTGAGTTCTCAGATATTGTGAAGTGCATGTCTCTGTGGATCTCTGGGAAGGAGCCAGAGATATGGAAGTTAGTGGGAGAACAACTAACTGGAAACTACAAAGCTATGGGTCCTTGCCTCAATCCCTGAGGTCACATTCCTTATATAGAATGTAATAAAATTGGCTTTAAGAAATCCCACATGTAAGAAAAAGAAATATTTTACTCTGGGATGTCAAACAAAGAAGTATGAGAAGAATAGGTGGGAGGATGGGACCACAGCCCTGGAGGATATGGTGCATGGGCAGGGACAGAGATAAGGACTGCTATGAGAAGTTTGAGGGATAAGGTGCTTCTCTGGTTCTCAGCCTGACTTCACTTCCACCTATGCACCTTTGGGGTATCCTCCACTTCCTGATCCTCCTTTCTTAATTCCACCTTCATGGGTGAGAGAAGGAAAAGTGAGGGGCAGGAGGGGCAGTGAACCATTGGCACTGCCAGCACAGTTTTGCTCTCCTGTGTCCCAATTACAAAGTTAAAGCAAGGGAAGAAGGACTGGATATGTTTGGATTGAGAATGAATTTGTGAATGAAGAATCTAATTCTAATGGGCTTCCATGTCAAATCAGGAGAAGACACACTTCTTTTAATCTGGAAGTTCTCAAAAATCTAAAAAAGGCTTGTACCCATTATGGGTCTACCTCACCTTATGTTAGGATATTATTAGAGAATTTGGCTTATGAATTCCTAGCCCCTAAAATAGCACAACCAGACCAAAGCCTTATTCTTTAGTGCTTGTGGCTAGAATCTTGTTAAAGGCCATAAAATACATTTATCTGGGATGGGACCTAACAAGATATACACCTTTTATACTAATGTACAAATTAATGTATGCTATGAAACCATCCCAGAGTGACAAATTTTATTGGCCACAGCTTCAAATTTTACACACAGGTTTCCCTTAAAGATAATCCAGCAACATAATTGGCTATGGGCTTTTGAAGAAAACATATCTAAGATCCCTCTTAAAGGATCACCCATATTTACAGATGTGTCAAACATAACCTTTGTTCTGTATGTTTTCCTGATTTAGCTATAAAAAGAGTGAAAGAACTTGCTTTCGGGCCACTCAGCACTTATGTCTTATGCAATTATGCTATCTCTTACTTATTACCCAGGAGATGTAAATATAATATCTGATGTGGCTTATTCAGTAAGTGTGGTACAAAGAATTGCCACAGCCTGAATAAAATTTGTAGCCTCTATCATGTTTTAGCTTTTTAAGGAACTTCAGGAGCAAGTGAGAAACAGTCCAGGTAAGTATTACCTCTTGCATGTCCCCTCTCATGCTGGTCTTCCAGGACCTATTTTTATGGAAACTCAAAAGCAGATTACCTTTCACTATGTTAGCCAGAATTTCCCTATTTTGGACAACTCAAGAATCTCATTCTAAATATCATCAGGCTTCATCTACATTTTGGGATTAAAAGCTTTTTCTTAGAAGCTAGGAGCATAGTAAAAGCCTGTATGGCTTGCCTCCCTTTTTATGCTCCTACACTCCCTCTAGGGAAGAACCCTAGTGGTTTGAGGCCCAATGAAATTTGGTAGATGGATGTGTGATCTATTAGAAATTTTTTGGCTGTCTCTTTTATCCATGTTGTCATGGTTACCTTTTCACAATTTACTTTTCCAGTACCAGCAACAAAACAGATGGCTTGGGTGGTCACTGAATTTCTTACACAGGCCTTTGCAGTTATGGGCATACCACAAGCAATAAAAACAGATAATGGACCTGCATTTACTTTCAAACATTTTGCAAACTTTTGTGCACAGTATCAGATCTCATACACCATTGGCATACCCTTCAATCCTCAAGGACAGATAATTGTAGAAAGTAGGAACAGAGATATCAAGATGCTCCTTCAAAAATGAAAGAGAGGGAGATGTACAGGGAATCCTAGAGAATTTCTAAATTTAGCTCTTTATACTATTAATTTTTTTTTATTTTTGATGATCTTTTGCTGATTTTTGATACACTTATAGATTCCAGCAAACAGGTTTCATAACCTGCCAGACGGTCAGTGTCCAGTGTGAGCAGCTCTAGTATCTTTAGATAATCGCCAGGTGATGTGGAGAGATCTGAAGAGTAGTGAATGGAAGGGACCAGATAGGTTAAGTGCTGGGGGGAGAGGGTTTGCTGGTGTCTCTGCGGATGGAGGAGGAATCTGAGGGTGCCAATACACTGAATCCATCTTGTCCATTGGAGAGAGATGGAAAAAGAGAAGACCCTCAAAATGAAGGAGAAGATCCAGGAAACAATGGGTGGTTCCATCTCTGACTATGTCTGCCACTGAAAAAGCATGGTTGTTAGCCATAACAAACAATACCATGACCATAAAAATAATTGCTAATGAGACTGATGCAGGACTCCAAAACCTGGAGGAATCATTTGATTCCCTGGCACATGAAGTGATGGACAATCGATTGGCTTTGGACTATCTCTTGGCTGCTGAAGGACGTATACGTGTGATTATGAATTAAGTTATTTTCTGTACTTTCCTTCTGGGACTCATAGAAGTCTTTTATAGTATTTTGTTTATTAACATTGCTTGTTATATTATTACTTGCCTGTGTGATATTACTACTTGTCTATGTGATTCCTTCCATGCTGATGAATTTAACCACTGAGGTATACCTGCTTCAATTAAAATGAAAGAAAATGGGAAATGTAGAGGGTCACAGATAGTGGGGAATGCTGGGCAAGGTATAAGACTCTTTAGTCCAATGGAACTCTGTTGACATGTCTGGTTTGGCGCCCCATCCCCTAGGGGCATATTAGCCTTCCTGAGAAGTCAGGGGTATGACAACCTGTGTTGTAATTAAGGCAAGTGACACCAGGTAGCAAGGAGACATCTGCACATAATAGCAAGTTGTTTATATGGTCCCATATGTGCAGTTTCCTATAGTTAGCTCATTCACAGTTTCCTATAGTTATATAAGTGTATTAGGATATGTAAGGTTGAGAAAATATTGTATAAATGGACTTCTGTTAGACCATCTTTACTCCTCACCCATGATCAGGATTCAGGCTGGTACTGAAATCTTCCAGTGAGCAGGTCTAGACAATATTGAGAAATTGTTTAAACATGGACAAATTGTTTATGTTTTTTTTTTATTTTACATGGGAAGTGTATATAATATGTTTAAGATTCACATCAATAACAGGGCAACTCAAAAGAAAGATTAGCAGAGTTAAAGTAAAAATAGTAATCATGTTATACAAATGAGATGCAGAGGAAGAATAGATACAGAGGTGAAGGTCTCATAGTTCTGAAAAACTTACTCACATCAGGAATACGTTCAATAGACAATCCTACATGCATACCATTAAGGACATAACTCCCCAAATCTATGAAGAAATAAAGGGGAGGAATGGGTAGATGGGGAAGCAAAGGATGAAAGAAGAAGACAAGGGAGGGATCCTTGAGTGAGAAGAGGTTAAGTAATAGCGAGGCAAATTATGGAGTAGAATTTAAAGAGTCAGCAGGAATAGAAAAGATGTATGTGTATGTGGAGCATGTGTATGTGTGTAGGTATGTATATGTCTATACATAAAAATGTCTTTTCTTAACTGCAGCTTGCTTGGGGATGGTTTGAGATGATGAAAGGGGGGGAAAGAATAAAAGAAATAAGGTGTATAGCAGAGAACCAAAAAGCAATTCACAAGTAAATAAAGGAAAAATGGACATTTGTGAATATGATTTCTTCTAGTAATTATATATATATATGTATATATATGTATATATACATATATATATATATATATATATATATATATATATATATATATATATATATATATATATATATATATATACTTTCTTGATCTGATAATTTGCTGTTACATATTTTGATTTTGCTCTAATATTCTGCTGGTCACATGATGATATTCTCTTTTGTTTTGCTTTATTTTGTTTTGTATTACTTTTCTGTTTTTCTTTTTTTCCCCTTACTCCATTTTTTCAAATAAAATAAATTTTGAAAAAGAATTTGGAGGGTAAAAAACAAATAAATAAAAATATTAGAACTAGCCAAATGGAAGCTAGGAGACAACTATGATGACTCTTTGAGACATCAAGAATCAGTCACACAGACTAAAAGGAATGGAAAAATGGAAGAAAATGTATAATATTTTATTGGAAAAACAGCTGACCTGGAAAATAAATCCAGGAGAGATAATTTAAAAATTATTAGTCTGCCTGAAGGCCATGACTGACAAAAGGAGGTTGAATAACTTTTTTCAAGGGATCATCAAGGAAAACTGCAGGTAAAATAGTCATTGAAAGAATATCCAGAAAGAGATCCCACAAGGAAAATTCCAAGAAACATTGCTGCAAAGTTCCTGAACTATAATCTCAAGGAAAAAGTACTGCAAGCTGCTCCCCAAAAAATTCAAAACTGGAAAATAATATGTGAGGAACTTCTTATGCCCCATACCAAAATAAGATCAAAATAGGTACATGATTTAGGTATAAAGGGTGAAGTAAATTAGAAGAACAAGGGATAGTTTATCAGATCTTTGGAGAAGGGAGGAACTTATAACCAAAGAAGAACTAGAAAACATTATGAAATGCAAAATGGACAATTTTGATTACAAAATAAAGTTTTTGCACAAGCAAAACCAACACAACCAAGATTATAAGGAAAGCACAAAACTGGAAAAAAATATTCCAGCCAATGACAAAGCCTTCATTTCTAAAGTATATAAAGAACTGTGTCAAATTCATAAAAATACATGTCATTCACCAATTGATAAATGATCAAATGATATGAACAATTTTCAGATGAAGAAATTAAAAGCCATATGAAAAATGCTATAAATAACTATTGATGAGAGAAATGTAAGTTAAAACAAGTCTGAGATACTGCCTCACTCCTATTAGATTGACTAAAATGACAGGAAAAGATAATGATAAATGTTAGAGGGGATGGGGATGAAGGAAAACTGGGGTACTAATGTGTTGTTGGTGGAGTTGTGAAATGATCCAACCTTTCTGGAGAGCAAGTTGGAACTATGTCCAAAGTTCTATTAAACTGTGCATGAACCTTTGATCCAGCAATACAACTACTGAATCTGTATCCCAAAGAGATCATAAAAGAAGGGAAAGGACTCATGTGTGCAAAAATGTTTATAAGCATCTCTTTTTGTCGTGGCAAGGAATTAGAAAATGAATAGATGCCCATAAATTGGGGAATGTCTAAATAAGTTATGGCATATAAAAGGAAGAAAATATTATTGCTGTATAAAAAATGATGTATAAACTGATTTTATAAAGACTTGGAAAGATTTACATGAACTGATGCTAAGTGAAAACCAGAAGAACCAGGAATACATTGTACATTGTAATGCAAGATTGTGTAATGATCAATTATGACAGACTTGTTTCATCTCAAGAGTTCAGTGATGCAAGGCAATCCCAATAAACTTTGGATGGAAAATACCATCCATATCCAGAAAGAGAACTATAGAGACAATGTAAATCAATACATGCTATGTTCACTTTTTTCTTCTTTTACTTCCATTTTCTTTTTCTCTTATAGTTTTTCCCATTTGTTCTGATTTTTATCTCCCAATATGATTCATAAGCAAATCTATCCAAAAAATTTTGAATGTACATGTATGAAAAAAAGTTTTTACATGTAACTGGGGAAAATAAAAATAAATAAATACATTAAAATTGCCATGTCCACAGCAGAACATAAGAGAGGATTCAAATTATAAAGTAATAAATTTCTATTTCAAGAAAGCCTATATAATAAAATCTACACATTGTGATTAGAGCTATTTTTTCTTTGCTTCTTTGTAGGTTTTCTTTTGTCTTCTGCTGTGCACTTTTTTACTTCATCTTTTCTCCTCTTCCTTCACTCTTCCCCCAAGAAGGCTACAATTAAGTGTGGATAAGCATCTATACACACACATACACACACATATGCACACACAGATATCTATAATAATACATCTAAATCTATATTTTACTCATATATGTAAGACTAAACTATGCTTATTTCTATTTGTCTTCTGTTTCTATGAAGATAAAAAGATAAAAGATGAATTTAAGAATTCAGGTACAATTCAGGTACCTGAATTTAAGAATTGCCTTCAGAGGCCAAATTCAGCTCTAACTAATAAAAACATGATGATAACTGATATTTTACAAATTTATTTGTAAATTGGAAGAATATAAATTTTTATAATTTTAACACATTTTTCCTTTTTTAATGTAAAGAATACAAATAGAAACAAATAAAACTATATGAGGTCTAAGTGAAAAAATATCACCAATTAATACAACTGAGAAAGGCTTCCTGGATTTTTTACTTTGAGTATTTCTCTTAGTAGAGCAGAATTCAGACATCTGGTTATTGGCATTTACCCTGCTAACATGCCCTCTGGACTACTGGGCTTTTCCAGTCAAATAAGTCATAGCAAATTAAACACTTACTATGTGCTAGGCATTTTTAGTGCTAAGGATACAAAGCAAAACAAAAAACAATATGATCCTTAAACTCAAAGATCTAATATCTAATGGAGGAGACAATATTAAAGAAACTATACCTCCAAGGCACATGTAGTTTAAACAGATGGTAATTTTAGAGAGAAACACAAAAACAAGAAGTTTGGGAGTTAGAGCAGATAGTCTGGGAAATAGTTGCTGAAAAGGTAGTTTTTGAAATTAAACTTGAGTAAAGCCAAGGAAATCAAGGGAGGAGAGAAAACATTCCAGACATAGGGCACAGCTATGAAAAAGCAGAATTAGGAGATGAAATACGTTCAAATAATAGAAAAGAAGCCACTGTTTCTGGATTGTAGTGTTTGTGAAAGGGAGTGCAAGAAGGAACGTAAAATATAAGAAGACTGGAAAGATTCCTGACTTCCTCATCTCCCCAGCTGCAACATCCTAATATTCACCAATCCTTTCCATCTGCCTTGCAGCTGAACTCTCCTATAGTGTTGCCTCCCTCTTTTAGAAATTGAGAGTGTTGAGAGGAGGGATGGGCTTGCATTTCTTTTTTATATGCCCAGTGCTTAGCTAAGTACTTAGCACATACTAATCTAGTAATATATGTTATTCATTAATTCATTTGAAGTTTAGTTATGGGGCTGAAAGAGTCAACTTTTCTTTTACTACCATTGTTAGAAAAATAATTTTTCCCCTCTTCAAGGCCCTTGTCTTATAGAATTAAGTTTTAATCTAGTGGCTGGCAGACTTTGTGAAGCAGTTTGTCAATTCTTATTTACTCCGTCACAAGTTATGCACTGGACAGGAAGAAGAGATTAGCATGAAAAGATTGAGGAGGCCAGAATGGTGATATTAAGTAGTAGCATTTATCTGAGTGATCTCCCCAAAACTGTCATATTGTGAAATAGCACAACTAAATAGAGAAGTGAATGACTGTTAAGATCATTGCCATGATTTTCATGCCCTCATTATTTTTATGATCTGGATTATAGTGCCAAAGGCCAAGAGAATATGTGTAGGTAGAATAAGCAAGCCCTGTATAAGTGGGCATATTAATAGTATTAACTAGCATTTTTACAAAAGTGCTTTAAGGTTTGTAAAACACTTCACATGTGTTATAACATTTGATTCTCATGATAACCCTGAAAGGTAAGTGCTAAAGGTAATTGCTAAAGAAACACAAGCTAAATGAAATTAAGTGACTTTTCTAGTATCACATAGCTAATAAATGTCTTAGGCAGGATTTGAATGTAGATGTTCCTGACTACATAACAAATCCTTTATCTACTAAGGCCACCTAAATGACAACAAACTACCCAGGTGCTTTTGGCATTTGGGGAAGGAAGCAACGATAGATACCTTACCATAGGTTAATTTTAATCTACTTTTAATTCCACTTTTGATACCATAGAATTCTGCTCTCCATGGAATATAGGCATTTATTTGGTAATAAGACAAATTGCATCTGATTTACTGAATGTCCAAATTTAGTGGAAAATAACTGTCAAAAGACACCATTTTTAAATACAGAAGGAACACAATTTCTATTCTTTGCATACGCACAAAATTCTGAGGAAAAAAGTTGCCAGACATTTGAAAGATGGGAAATTACTGATCAATTACAGATAATATTCCTATCCCCAAATGATGATTAAGAATATATCACTAATTATCGTCTAAGCCTATTTTTCCATCTTCATAAAATCTTCATGAGAATCACTTACATATCTAATACATCTTATATGAAAGTATAAAAAGAAACTTGCTGGCTACAAGTGATTTTTATAGGAGATCATATCTCTTTTGTCATCCAATTGACTGAAAATTAGATAAAAGAAGAGTTGATTGCACTTATTTATTGGTAATTTTTAAAAAATATTTTACTCAATGGAGAAAAAAAAGAGTTATTAAAGACTCTCTTATAACAATCAATGTGTCATGCATCTTTAGGACCATTTGAGATGTATCAATAGATACAACTTTAGTGGTCATTTTATAACAATTCTGTTATTTTGATGTCAAACAAGACATAAAATGGTGTAGAAGATAGCAGCTTGACTTGGATGTCTGCCTCTTTCATTAAATATCTTGTGTGAACAGAGTCCAAATGAAAGAAGAATTCAGCACTTAATGATGATATGGGACTCATTTCTT
Source organism: Sminthopsis crassicaudata (assembly GCF_048593235.1). Classification (NCBI taxonomy): domain Eukaryota; kingdom Metazoa; phylum Chordata; class Mammalia; order Dasyuromorphia; family Dasyuridae; genus Sminthopsis; species Sminthopsis crassicaudata. The sequence continues at coordinate 429,466,739 of NC_133619.1, read as the reverse complement.
TTTCTTTTCTTTCTTTCTTTTTTTTTCCCCTGAGGCAATTGTGATTAAGTGATTTGCCCAGGGTCACACAGCTAGGAAATGTTAAGTGTCTGAAGCTAGATTTGAATTCAGGTTCTCTTGATTTCAGGGCTGATGGTCTATCTGCTTTACCACCTACCTGTCCCTGGGACTCATTTCTATTTGACTATTTGGGGACTTCCCAAATGAAATCAAATTCAACTCAACTCAACTCCACTTCACTCAAGTACTGATTAAGTGCCTTGCAGGGATTATGTACTATGCTCAACATTGGAAATACAAAGACACAAATAATAGGTTTCAAGAATGGAGGAGATGAGGTGGACTGTGGTCAAATGACCATGACCTTAGGAAATTAAGAGTCTGGGTTGTAGGTTATAAATGTATGTGCTTTGGGTATAAGGAGGAATATGAAGCAGCTCTCAAGAAACTTTTTACTGGGGAAAACAACATATACACAGATAAGTAAATACTCATATTACTCAATATACTAAATAAAAAGTATTTTTGGAGGATGGGAAGACAAACAACTGAAGTAATTGATACTTTATAATATCATTTAAAATTTAGTAGAGATAATTTCCCTTCATCAATTTTTCTTTTTCCTTTCAAAGCATCCTCTTGAAATCTTATCTGTAAGGAGGCTGGATGGTGCAGTGGATAGAGTGCTGGTCCTGAAGTCAGGAAGATCTGAGTTCAAAACCAGCCTCAGACACTTCATAGTTCCTGAGTTGTGTGACTCTGGGCAAGTCACTTAACCCCAATTTCATCAGGAGGAAAAAATTCTTATGTTTCTTTTTCATTAACATTTCCTCCAATTCCATAAAATAGTCCATTGCAATCTCAATGGAGAAGTTCAAATCTATCTGACTTCCAAGTCCTGTGCTCTACCTCATATGGTTGTTGTGAGGGTCAACTATTGATAAAATATTTGGAAAACCTTAAAATGCAACATAAAAATGAAATATTATATGAAGTAGCATCTATTTTATCTAAATCTCTTTTAAGCTTCATAATCTAGATTTTTAAAATGACTTTTGTTTAGCACAATAGGAAGAAATTAAACCATGAAAACCTCATGGAAAGAGTAGTCACAACAATAGTTCATATTTGTAGAGTGATATTTTCCTACCTCTGTGATCTTGGTCTTTTTGTCATCTGTAAAATGAGAGGGTTAGATTAGATGACCTCTGTGATCTCTTCCAGCTCTAGGTTGATAATGTCAAAAAGGGTCTATTATTAACAATGATGTATGTAGGATGTGGTATAAAATATATGACATAGTAGAGATGTAGCAAATAAACAGAAAAAAAAGAGTTGGGCTATTTGTGGAGCATAAAAGGATTAGCTTTTTTGTTTTTTAAACAGGCTGCCCAACAAGCAGACCTAAGAGAAAGTTTCCAGAAGTTTGCTTGGCTTTTCTTAGGATTCATGGGAGAAAATGGACAATGGCACTGGATGAGAATATATGGCTGGGATGAGCCTAGAGTGTCCTTATTGTTGAGATCCACAAATATTTTATGTTGAAATATTGAAGTGTAAAGAACAGAGCTCACTCTAAAAATCATCTTCAGTAGGTAAGCCCTAAATTGTGTCTTCAATACCTTTAGACTGTGAGAGTTCCTACATGAAAACTGGATGCTTTTAGTTTCTCTGAACTGAACACATCTATATAAAAAGAACTGATTTCTATATTAATCTAAATACTATCTGTTGTAGAGAGAAGCAAGACTCCTTATAATTTGGAAATGTCTTGTACATGGTACATTTTGGAGGGAGTCTGCCTGTTTTTTTTTTTATTTTCAAACAGAAGACTAATATATAATGTCATAGTATAAACCAGGGGACAGCAAATTATATTACAAGACCCAGCTAAGGAGGGTGTCTATATTTTTAAATGCAGTAAAACTTTATTTTAAAAATGTGACTACCAACCTTAGCTTATTGGCAGTACAAGAACAGGTGTTAGACTGGATTTGATCTAAAGATCATATTTAGTGACTTTTTATATAAATAGAACAGATTGGAATCCCAAACTACAAGAGGATTGAGAGGGAAGATGCTTTTTGACCATTTTTTCCTACTCTTTGTCCCATAGTACTTTAAATTAGTCTTTGGTACCCATGCTTGGCATGCATTTGATTTTAATAAGGGATTTTGGTATTTTCCTATTCACCTTCCTTATCTATCCTACTTTTTTTTTCAATCAATTTGTATTCTAGGCCAAACCTGAAAGTCTGGGTTATTGATCTAGACCCAACAAAAAAAGTCGATGAAGTGTGCCTTAACAGTCCTAATTAATCATTACATTTTCTAGGACTCCAGTTCTGGATCTATTTCCTTGATGTGTGTGTGGTGTGGTGTGGTATGATGTGTATGTGCGTGTGCGTGTGTGTGTGTGTGTGTGTGTGTATATGTGTGTGTGTGTGTGTGTGTGTGTGTATATGTGTGTGTGTGTGTGTGTGTGTGTGTGTGTGTGTGTGTGTGTGTGTTGAATTGGCAATCTATAAGCCAGGAGAAGGCAAAGCTGAAGGATATCTTCACCAAACATAATTGATCAATTACAAACTACTGTTCCCCCAAGAGAGATAGTCCTGCCTATGCAATAAAAAGGAGTGAGGGAGAACCATCTATCCTATAACGAAAGGGTCTTTTCATAGGGTAACTTCACAAAAACTGTGGCAATTTTCAGTGGAATGCATGCAGCTAGATCAATATTAGTAAAGTTGATAAAATAGAATTCTTACTTTGTATCTAATTCAGTTTAGCACAGTTCTTTTAGCACAATATGTACTTAATTTTGTTGAATTCAATATTATGCTATTAGGAACATCTTTTCAAAGAAACAATATGCCTAAGTGTGAATCCTTTTAGTTTAAACCTATTATTATTCAAAACCTAGATGCCAAAAGCAACTCTCCTTCCTTCATAGAAACATGAAATATTCAAAATAATCATAGATCTATTGGGTCATTTAGAGCTAGGAAGGAACTCAGAGGTCTTCTAGCACAAGCCCTTCAGGTTATAGGTGAGAAAACTGAGTCTTAGAGGCGAAATGCCTTGCCCTGTGACACATAGCTAGCAAGTGTCCAGAGGAAGGATTTGTACCTGGATCTGTTTGGAAGCAGAAAGGTCTCTTAATCATCATCTAACCCAAACCCTTCATTTTGGAGATGAGAACACCAAGTTTGAAAAAAGTTGTGTCTTGCTTAAGGTTATATACATCAAGAAGGTGTCAGAGAGTAGTTTTCATGCTGCCTCATTTTTTTTTCCTCTTTTTTGTTTTCTCCTCCAAGTGTTCCATGTTATTTTATGACCTCTAATGTTGGTTATTTTTTAAAAGCATGTTCTCTAATACTAATGATCTCTATCTACCATATTGCTTGCACATTGAATCTAGGATTCAGAACTGAATATAACTGCTGAGGAGGCATCAAGGCCTCAGCACAAAACTAAGTTAAAATAACTAAATGAGAGGAAGGCAAAGGGTGAAAGAAAACACCATCTGCTAACTCTCCATCAGTCATTTATAAGCAAGCTGGAATATAATGAAGGCCATTGCATTCGGATCATGAATGAATCCTTCTTTTTGGCTGGGTGAGCTCCTTTTCCCTAATAAATATAGTGCATACCTACTTTACTGCGGATCAGTAAACATGGATTATGTGAATAAGGATAAAAAGGAGAAACAATGAAATCTTTGCAGTGCTGTATGAATTATAGCAATTGGAATGATTTGCCACAATTTATTTTTTGTTCCATAATGTACCTATGAATTTCTATGATAGTCACATTTTAATCTTAAAAGCTGAGCATTTATTTCCAAGGTATTTACAGCCAGTTTTATTGTATTTTGATTATATTGACTGATTGCTAGCAGCAATATTTTCTACATGAAATACATACCAAAGGCTTGAAATAGTGACCAGTGTCTGTTACACTCCCATCCCTAATACATACATAAATAATTATCTTCGAATTGTGATGAGTAAATCTTTGAAGGATATGACTAGTAGTTGGCTGCTGGTTCAGATTTTAAAAACTGCTGGCTTTTATCTTTTAATTGTATTTTAATACAGGAACAAAACAGCATACATTGTTGTGTGTACTTTACAAGGACATGTAGCCTTGGATAGTGAGATCCTTGGCCTGAGAATTCCAGTTTCTAACCCCAACCCTTACATTAGCCAGTTGGGTGACCTTGAGCAGATGACTTAACCTCTTAACCTCTACAAGTTAGAATAGATCTCAAAATCTTTTATTCTAAATATATTAACATGAGGAAGTGATTGCATATTTCTGTTTACAATTCCCATTTGTAAAGGAAATAGATTAAGTAGGAAACAGATACCTACCATTGTTTAACAAAGGGAAAGGATATTTGCTTTAAGATTTTGACTGTAAAAGAAAATGTTAAATATTTACTAAGCCTTAATGCAAACTGTAATACATCTTATATTCTAGGAGAAATGTGAAAATTACCTTTCATACACAATTTTCTTATTTTTTTCTTTTGCATCACATTACAAAAATCTTGATAAGTATTGTGTTCAATTATTATTTTTGTTAACTTACTCACACTATGCAAGAATATCAAGGACAGAGTTTAGTTTTGTCTTTGTATTCTCAGGCTATATCACAGTGCTGTGTACAAAGTGAGAATTTAATAAGAGTTTGTTGAACTAAGTAGTTTTCAATTTCTGTTTTTTTTTTAAGGTAGAGATCCCAATTAGTGTCAAGTTTACTAAAAACAAAGAACTGACTCAGAATTACAACATTTCAGAAGTCCATACATTTCATGTTGTCTCTTTTTTTGTGCTTTAATGATGTTGTGGGGGGAAAACAGAGGAAAAGAGAAGCAGCACAATGCATGATTTCCTACAGAGATTTTTCTCATTCATTGCTCTCGGCACTAAGCATAAGTCTGGAAGATACATTTTTGGAATAAAAATATTGGTACAAAAAATAATTTTCATTAATGTCATTACAGTGATGGAAGCAACATATGGCTCAGATTAAGAAAGTGAATGTTAGCTATGAGGTTGCATCTGAGTGAGGCATTAATTAGGACTGAGGGTACCAAAAGTACTTGACTTTGAAAACAAATTTGTTTAATAAGCTTCATGGTTTGCAGATGCCTCTCTCTCCTCCTTTGCCATGATTTCTATTAAGGCAGTTTTAGCTGTGCAGAGCGAGGCCTATTATAGGAGACACACTTTCTTGGGCCTTTGCTCTGTTAATGTTCTGAAGCGAGCTGGCACAGCTTTTGAGTGGTTAAGCCAATATTTAGGATGTATTTTACTGTTATGCTCTTCCAGATGATAAAATGATTATATTAAATCAGAAATGGATTTCAAAGCTTGAGATGTTCAGGGTTTGTCTTTTAAAAAGACACCATGGGCTGGAAAAACACAAATGAAAGCTGTTGGGCTTTTCTTATTTTTCAAAAATGTGCTAACCTTGAAGGCCAAGGAAGGGTACTTTGAAATATTTTATACTTGGGTAATAGGTGCTTAGAATTGGAAGCAGATGGAACCTTTGAGGCCATCTGAGCCAGGGCTCTCATTTTGCAGATGAAGAAACTGAGATCCACGATGGTAGTAACAAATGGCCGAACTTGTGTTATTTGACTCCAAATATAGTAAACTTTTCACAATATGAGGTTGTAGGGTTGTTGCTTGGATTACTGGCTAATGAGCTTTCCCTTGTGTTTCTTGGTGTGTGTATATATATGCGTGTATCTCTCTCTCTCTCTAAATATGCATGTCCATACACACACACACACACACACACACACACACATATAGTATCAATCTTTGGAAATAGATTTCTATTATCACAATGTCCATATTCATTGGTCAATTTTCTTTATATTTTGGGCTATCTTTTTTTATTTTTATTTTGAGCCATTTTACAGTATTACCACGAGGCTACTAAATGTCTAGGAGAATGTATTGAATATCCACATATGGGGGCAGCTGACATGTGGATTTTGTTGAATATTCAACTACATATTGTACCACTTTCCTGGATTCAGAAGGCTGTAATGCCTCTCTTGGGATAAATAAACATTTCCTGTGAGGTCCCAATTTGCTAAATTGCCAGCTTCAAGTTTTACAGTGTTTGCTACCCTAAGTGAACTCATTTTATAGAAGATAGGTTCTCATCAGCTAAGTGGTTTTTTGTTGGTTCTTGGTGAAGAGACAAATAATGAAATGAAAGTAAAGAATTATTTTGGTTATTCCTTCAGCTCACATTTAAAACAGAAATCTACAATGCTTGTTGTGCGCTCCAATTTGGTGGTGGGGTGGGGACAATATTTATCTGAATCTCTTTGTCTTTACCAGTTTGATCAGCATTTATCACCAAAATAACTTTTAACCAGTTCTGTGATATTTTTGATCCCTTGGTGCTTCACTTTCCTTGGTTGAATGATAGTGATTAGTTTAAAGAAACTATCATTCATCTTCTAAAACTTCCTTTCTGTGTCTGAATGTTTATGTGAATTCTAAGGGTGCTTATAGGGATTTTGGGATTTTACCCTCAGTATGGTGGAAGGAAGGAGAGAAAAAGAGGAAGGAAGGAATAGATGTAAGGAGGGAGGGAGAAAGAAAAGAAAGAAGGAAGGAATAGAGGAAGATAAGAAGGAAAGAAGAAAAGTAAGGAAAGAGCAAAGGAAGATAGAAAGGAAAGGAGAAAAGGAAGGGAAGAAGAGAAGGAATAAAGAAGGAAGGAAGGAAAATGGGTGTCATTATTATCCCTATTTTACAGTTGAGGAAACTGAGGTGGATAGAGGTGAAGTGACTTGCCCAAAGCTAGTAAGTAATCTGAGGCTATATTTGAACTAGGAGCTTTCTCACTCCAGGTGGAATTCTGTATCCACTTCTAATTGCTTTCCATTAGGGAATGGAATGCTATCAAGAAGAGATCAGGGAAAGCTTCAGAGAAAACATAGTACTTTATTTAGGCCTTGAAGGAAAGGAAAGACTACAAGTGATGATGGGAAGATTAGAAAAGTTTTTTATAGCCTAGCTTAATTGTAGAGCCTAAATTACCATCATGTTCTCCTCATCAGTAATTAGAAATATACAAAAAATTGAGGGGAAAAGCTTTCAAGAAAATTCTAAAATATATTTTCTCACTAATAGACAAAAGTGCATAAAATTTATAAGACAATTGGAAGTGACTCAATGATGGCTTGGCCTTTTAATTTGAAGTAAAAAATGATTTCTTCTAGGAAGAAATTTGTAAGAAATCTTAACAAGATTTTTCTGAGAACTTAAATTCATGGATAGAAGTGAAAAGGATCTCAGATAGCATCTAGTAGATCTACCTGATTTTGGCAGATGAGGAAACTGATGCCTATAGATATTAGGTGACTTGCCTAATGCCATACAGGTAGCAAAACTATAATTTGAACCCAGGTCCTCAAACCAAATACAAATTTTGCTTTCCACTTTACAGTATTGCCTCCTATTCAAATAATCTTCTTTCAAGGACAAAATCAAGATCCTAAAAATGAATGTTGGGCCAGCTAATGTGAATTTAAACTAGGTCTTATTTCAACTCTATTCATTAGAATGAATATTTGGGCTAAAACAACAAAACAACACCTCCTCCTCCTCCCACTATATAGCATTTTAAGATTTGCAAAGAACTTTATAAATATCATATCATTTTATCCACACTATTAACTCTGAGAGGTAGGTGCTATTTTAACCCCCATTTTACAAATGAAGAAATTAAGGCTGAGAGAGTAAATGAATTACTTAGTATCACAAAGCAAGTAAGTGCCTGAATATGGATTTGAACTCAGCTCTTCTTGATCCCTTATCCAATTTTCTATCTTATAGGCCCACAAAGAAAAAAAAATTACCTGAGATCTTCCCATGTGAGAGCTCCTTAATGATTTAGTAAATGAGAGTTTCCTGATAAACATAAATTTGAAGTGTCTTGACCAGGGTCACATGGTAGAAAGTTTCAGGGTCTGGAGCTGAAGTCTGGGTCTCCTTTATCTGCTGTCACACTGACTCTAGCCATACATATATCACAATTAAAATGTCTTGTTCCATCTCGCCCTGAAAAACTTGAGGTTGATCAAATCACTCAAAGGAAGATTCATTTACAGAAAACACTCATTTCCCCAAGAATTAGACAGATTTGCAGACTTCATTAGCCATTTTAGGAAGTTTTAATGCCTTTAGCAGCTCAGTTTGTTATTATCCTTTCTGACATCTTTCTCATTAAAAATATGTCTCGTTATCCTAAAGTGCCTCTTTATTCATGAATGAATATAGATCATAAAGAAAGATAGAACATTTCACCCAGTCATTGGGAGCTGCTAATTATTGTTTTATGATAGTGCTAATGTTCAGAGTGATCAACTTATATTTAAGCAGTCTTAGTTTTCAGCAAATTTGAAAGAAACTCAAAGAATTTAGTGGGAATAATGACAGTCTTTAATGTTGCATGAGAGGCTGTGTTGAACAGGATGACCTGCTGTGCTCTTCAAACCCAAGGGGGAGATAACTCTTACCAGGGTATGTAACCAGGCCCTGATCTGTGTTTAATTAACAGTTCAATAACTCTGGGAACAGCCCAAAATACATTATCCTTTACAGTGTGATTTTTATTAAACAGAGCTCCCATCTTAGTGAAGAACTTGATGAATTATTTGGAAATGAAAATGAATGATCGTCAAATATTCATTTCAAGAGGTCATTACTTAGTTCTTGTTGATGAATTCTTCACAATTTCCACACACAAGCTCCTGCAGGTTACATTTTCTTAACTTAACATTGGTTTAGATATAAATTTTGACTTTTTAGTTGATCTAGATCTGGAGGGGGTCTCAGAGGTCAGCTAATCCAACCCCCTCACTTTATAGATGAGAAAACTAAGGCACTTGGAGTTTAAGTGGCTTGTTCTAGGTCACACAGATAGCAAGTTTCAGAGGTAGTAATTCAATCTAGGTCATCTGACTTTGGAAATATTACTTTTTCTAATGTGACAAATTAGCACATGAAAAATGTATTTGTGTAAAAATGTGTATATGTGCCTCTATGTATGTGTTTATGTGGATGTTTTGAAAAAGTGATAAACAGCTTTTTCTTTTTGATCCTTACTTAATACTCTCATTCCCTATACTCTAATATCAACATCAATAAGTATTTATTAAATATATACTATGTACTAGGTATTATGTTAAGCTCCAAACATGAAGCATTCTGATATATGTGACGATTGCCACAAAGTAAATGGAAAGATAACTAAAACCAAGCCAAATTCTAAGTAACTGAAGAACCAATGGTATAAGAGAATATATGATTAATTAGCCCTCCTTCCTCATTCATGAGAAGTAGGGAATTTCTGGGGCAGAAAAGGATCCTAATGCTGATCTACAGATAGTCTGAATTGCTCTAGAAATTTCTGGAGCATTTACATAAATACTTTCAACTAATGCTTGAGTGTCATGAGTCATCTTCTCTTTCCTCAGTTGGTCATCTCATCTCCTCCAATCAACTACCATCTCTATCATGCTTTCTAATAAATATACCCAGCCCTAGTCTCCCTCTCCTGAAATTCAGTCATTCATCACTAATTGATGTTTGAACAATTGAACTATGTCCCAAACTCATTATGTCCAAAACAGAACTCATTATCTTTTTTTCCCTCAAAACTTTTTCCCTTTTGCAAAATTGTCCTTCCTAACCGCTGAAGGCCTCCCATTCTCCTAATTGCTCAAATTCATAACCTTCATATGAGTTTTGTTATCTCACTTTCCCTCATTATTCAATCAGTAATCAAATATTTTTTTCTTGACTGTCAGATATATGACCTTCTCTCTATATGTCAAACATACTAGTCTGCATACTCTTCCTAGACACTAATTCTATTTCCTTCCCTCTATGTTTCAGCTATTTGTCTAGCATACCTAGGATCTTTTCCCTGCTTACTTATACCACTTAGTTTCCCTGAATATCTTCAAGACTCAGCTCAAATTCCTCTTTCTGTAGGAGACTTTTTGAGTTGTTGCATCTGCTAGTACCTTGGAAATTAGTTTTCATTTTCACTGTATATTTACATATTGTTTCTCCCTTTAAAACAAGAGCTCTTTAAGGGCAAGGAACATTGTTTGATTTTCTTTGGGTTTCTAGGACAGTGAAGCACAAGGCCAGGACACATAAATATTTTCTGACCAAACGACTGAAACCAGAGGACTAGCTGTTTCATAAACTTAATGTTCTGTTTCCTGCTTGTGTGATTTGCATAGATATCCTCAATCTTCTGGTTCAGTGAAAAGACAATGAAGAAACTAGCATTCAAAAAATCTGACTCAAATTCCTGTCTGGAGTACTTTAGACAAAACACATCAACTCTACAGGCTTTAGTCTCCTCATTTATAAAATGGGAAGTTAAATTTCACATTCTAAAAATATGAACTGCCCTATTTCTTAAAATACTAATCTTCACTCCAGGCTCAGCTCAAATGTGCCTCCTCCATGAACTCTCCCCAACTTAAGTTGCTAAAACTCACACCCTTTCCTAATTACCTTGCACTGTACTTTTCTGTATGTTTGTTGAAGATTCTGATACCCCTAATGGTGGGTAATCTCTTGTTTTTCATATTATTGTGAGATGTGTGTGTGTGTGTGTGTGTGTGTGTGCTTACTACCTTACATAGTGCTTAGGGGCACCCTTCAACTTGCAGGGCAGGTGCCCAAGAGAATGGTGCTCTGTATCCACATCTCATAAAATTATAGCTTATGAGTCTCCACAAACATTTTTGGCCTTCTTAGTTATTTGAAGACCACTAAGAATATAAAAATAAAAAGAAATACAAAGAAAAACAAAAACAGGGTCCCTGCCTTTAAGGAGTTCATATTATAACAGGAAGTGACATATCTACATATCATTTGTAGATATGTCCTACATCTACAAATACATATATTGAGAGAGAGACAGAGACAGAGAGAGAGAAAGACAGAGAGAGAGAGAAACAGAGACAGAGAGACAGAGAGACAGAGAGAGGCAGACAGAGACAGAGACAGAGAAAGAGACAGAGATTTTTAGGGGTTTTGGAAAGGTCTCCTACAGAAAGTTATATTTGATGTGAGTCATGAATGAAGTCAGGGTAGCCAGGAAACATAGATGAGGGCAGCTAGGTGGCGCAGTGGCTAGAGCACCAGCTTTGAATTCAGGAGGACACGAGTTCAAATCTGGTCTCAGACACTTAACACTTCCTAGCTGTGTGACCCTGGGCAAGTCACTTAACGCCAACCTCAGGGGGGAAAAAATGAATTCGAATCCCAAACATAATTAATCCTGCCAAACTTTTAATTAATTAAAAACTATCTGGATATGGAGTGGGCTAGTAGAAATTTACAAGATGGTAATGAATAAGTATTCATTAATGTAATGACATTTTATCTGAATTGATAAAGATGAGGTGTTTAGACTGCTTAAAATCTAACAACTACTATAGAGTTTTTGTAGAGATGACTATTTTTATTATTTATATTAAAATATAATATAAATATAAAATGAAATAAAATAATGACAAGAATATTTATATATTTACTACATATTCCCTTACCTTAATTTAGTTTTTAAAAAAACATGAATCATACATACATCTACACATATAATAGCATTTTAAATTTACCCTAGGTATTTATTCAAAATGTGGTGTCAGGAAATCTGACAGTCCAGTTTTCCACCATGGCTACTGATAAAATATATAGATAGAGATATAGAGATATAGAGAAATTCCTGTGAGTATAAGAGGTAGATGCTCCAGCCTATCTCTGCCCCCAAAATAATAGAAATAGCAAAGTATAAGACTCCAGATAATACAAATGAGTACTTTCAGGATTTAACAAATAAACCTTCTCTCTTTGCCATCTCTAGCCTCATCAAGATATTACCTAAAGTTTTGAGTTATTGCTGACAATGACATGCTGCTGGAGAAGATTACATTGAGACAAACGATAATTTTATTCCAAAGGTAGTATAATATTGTTTGAAAAAATAGAGAGATGGACTGGTAGATGACCAGTTGCAACAGGCTTGGGAGGGAGGAAGCCCAATAATTATAATCTTAACATTATTTAGTTGTATGAACTTAACTATTTGGGGATCCATTTTAAAAATACAATGAGTATCTTGGCCAAAATTAACCCAATCATACTGTCAACTCTAAAATTTAATGAGTCTATGAATCCCTTTGAATTCATTTCCCACTTTAAAATTCTTAGTTTCTTTCTAATCCTCACAGAATGCCATTAACAGCTCCCTATAAAGTGAGATGTATTACAGGATTAGTGTCTAATATATGAGTCACAAATACAAGCTACTGAGAATTTGGTATAATATGAATAATAAAAGGATGCACTAATTCTAAACATCAGAGTATTTGCCTTTCCTCTCCTCTTCTCCTTACTCTGAACACAAAGAAAAGCTATAGAGTAGAGTAGGTCACTGTGTTTGTAGTTGATAAATTAACTTCAAAATACCCTTTACATTGTTCTCTTTGAGTCCAAGGATGAAATCTTCATCACAGAAAAGTATCATGAATAAAAGATGCCTCATTTACATTCATTGCTTTGTCTACATAGGAATTTGGTTGTTTGCCAACATCTTAATGTCTTGAGAAAGCTGTAGGTCATTTTGCAGCCCAGAATTTGATGGCATGGTGTCACCAAATCTCATTTAATCTTCCCATTTTGTCATCAGTTTGGGGTTCAAAATGCATTCTAAGTGATGAAACATTAATAGTATATAAATGATTTTTGTTTTGTCCCCAAATATATCCTTACTATAGAAAAAACTCTATGAACTCCTTATCCCCAGCACATTTTATAAAGATATTCATTCTAGCTAAAATAAACCAACCACAATAAAAACAACAATACATCAAGCACTTTGACGATAAACAAAGAATAATTTGGGATAAGGGAAAAGTTATATAAACTTGATAGTTTCTATTGAATAATGTAAGAAAACAAAGAGAAGCTTTGAGTAAATCAAAATATGAAATAATAAAACTTTTAAAAATGAGTCTTAAATATGTTTTTTGAAAAATATATAGTCATTGAAAATGTGGCCAGACTCTTGATTTTGCATTGGCCATGCTGATATTAATCAGTATCTCTTCAGTGATGTCACCTAGTTCAAAAAATCATGGGATAAATTCACATTGGCTGTTCTCTTTGACAAAAGGTAGATTTATTTAGGGGAATAGGTTACAGACAAAATGAAGAGATACAATAGACACCAGAAATAGTAAATATGAAAGAAATGGGAGAGCAGATAGTCTAAAGAAAAAAAAATGTTCTCCAGGAAAACACAATTATCCAGGGGAAAAAAAATACTCCATAAGGTGGGAAAAAGTCATTATCTGACCGGTTACACTGACCAGAGTTAGCTAGAGTAAGGAGAATGACACCATTAGAAGGAAGACACTATGAGAGAAGGGGGGGGGGGGAGGAAAGAGAGAGAGGGAGGGAGAGAATACCTCATATTGGGCTTAGTACTGAAGAGAGCTTAACAAAGATTTTTTAAAAATCATAAATAAGAGCTTTTATAGCAGAAAATAACATTGAGGATTTCCTAGGTGTAAAGGCACAAACTCAAGAGGGAGGGGAGAGGCAGATTAAGGAGGAGAGGAAGTGTCAGTTAGCTCAAAAGTGAGGAAATTGAGCCAGATTGAACACACCTGGCAAATGTTCCCAAACCTGTCTAAAAATATGCTAATCAATATTTCAAAAAGTTGTTTTAAGATAGCCAGGTTAGGAGATTGATAATGGGAGTTGCTAAAGAGTTCCTTCCTAGATAATTTGGGAATTATCTGATAATAGAATTGTAATAGTTTCTTCCTGACAGGGAAAGAGTAAATTACATCACCCAGACTTACTCAGCTGCCTAACAGTGCTAGTGAAGAGGGAGGGAAACTGTTCCCTTCAAGATTCCCTTTATTGTGTCTCCTTTTCTAATCTCAGAGATCAGGATCTCCTAGGCTCCAAGGAGTCTAGAGACAGGGCTCATCATCCCAGGATGAGAAAAGTAATACCATTCAGGGCAAATCAACTCCCATAGATCTTTTTGGAATTCTAAATTCTCATTCAATTGAGAAATCCTGGTCTGATCAACTCAGGCTGTCCCAGCCCCACAGAGATGCCCATATAACAGCTTCCTTCATCTCATCTCCTTGCAGAAGGCCCACGAAATTTGCTAGGACCCTTCTGCTCACTGAGAAAGCATTCTCAGTGCCAAATTCCATTTCCCTACTATGTCTTTGCCATTATAGAAGTCAGTACCTTAGCAAACTGGTTTCTATCCAACAATAAACTTTCATTTTACAATTAATAATTTGGGAGCAAGTGAATTCTTTCGCTTTAATACCTGCAGCCAATTAAAAGGGGATTTTAAATAGCTATCTTATTGCTACTAACCTCATCACCACCAGGAATTGAGGGGATTCAAACCTCATCACTAAAATTGGAATCAGGTTATCTAGGATAGACTACTAATTACTGACTGGAGAATGTTGGGCAAGTCCCTTAACCTTTCTTAGCTTCAGTTTCCTTATTTATAAAATGAAGGTTCCAGAATTGTGCCACTCATGAGACCAAGTGCTTTTAAAAATCTTATATTTCTATAGTAATATGAAGTCTGATCATCATCAAATACTTTTCCTCTACACTACAGCCAAAATGATATTCCTAAAGTATATGTAGGATATGTAGAATAAAGACTCTGTCCTGTTGAATTAGCTCCAGTGGCTTTTTTACTCCAAGATCAAACTCTATTTGACAGATAGTCTTTTATAATTTTGGCTCCAATCTATCTTTCCAGGCTTATTATACACTCAACTGAGCCATGCTAGTTTTCTTACTCTGTTTCTTCATGCAAGCATTTCCAGAAAACTTGGAATGCATTTTCTCCTCACCTTCACTTCTAAGAATTCTTAATTTCTTTCAAATGTCTTAGATGAGATTGTTCCTGACTTTTACTTGCTAGTGCTTCTCCAATAAATTGTCTAGTATCTTTCTGTATATTTCTGTGTGTCTCTGTCTCTCTTTATCTCTGTATCTCTCTCTCTCTCTCTCTGCCTCTTTGTCTCCCTCAACTCTCTATTACATACATACCCACACACACATCATGTATATGTCTCTTATCTTTGTCTCTAGCTCTCTCATTTCTATCTCTACATAGCTATAGCTATAGATATTGGGATGTTATAGGGTCAGCTCTTACCGACTCATGAAAGTCAAGACAATTTTCCTTTTCTCATCAGTGGATCACACCATCCTAGAGAACTTGACTTTTCTAGACTCATATCCTATTTCACAAGTGGAGAAGTCTCACAAGTGGAGAAGAAGTTTAGATTTAAGAAAGTAATGGAGAAAATATTAATCATGCATATTAAACTTTAAGGTATTTCTTATTTTTTCTTATTAAACATTTACTAGCAATCTATATCTATATTCTATGTATATATCTGTATTCATATCTGTATTTGTATATAGGTCTCTATCAATATACATTTTTGTAGCTAAAGTTATTAGCTATAGTTAATTCATATTAATATCTACATGTACATTCGTACTTATTATTTTCCCAGAGCATACCAGCTACTTCAGGGCAGGGATGCTTTCATTTTTGTCTTTGTATCACTAGCTTTTGTATAGTACCTGGCACATAGTAGGTATTGAATGAGTGCTTGTACAATTAGGTTCATCATCATCATCCTTATTATCCTCATTATCACCATTACTATTACTTTTTCCACATGTCTTTTCTAAGTGAGTGGAATCAGATAAACCTTGTAGTCAAAGTTATCAGATAATTGAGACAATTTTTGCTCCACCTCTACTATTTAAATATTTCAGATTTTTTTTTATGTGTATGTTTACATATACTATACATATATGTATGTATTTATGTATGTAAGGGATAGAGCTCCACCTTACTCTGCCTTTCTTCCTATATGCATACTTATGAAATATTTATATTTAATAAAATATTCTATGGCCTCATACTTTTAACATAACAATCAATATAATTGTGTAAATAGGATTGTCAGCATCCTAAATCTATTGAGTTGAGTCAGGTAGATAAAAAGCATGAGTAGGTAAGGTAAAGACTAACTTTAAGCATAATAAATAATAGCTAGGACTTATATAGTGCTTTAAATTTTGAAAAGTGTTTTCCATACATTATTTCATTTGATCTATGTAACAAGCCTGTGCATTCAGTGACTTGAATGGGAACATAGATAGCAAGTTAGTGTTTGAAGCAGGATTTGAGCCCAACTCTTTCTGACTTCAATTCTAGCACTCTATCTAAATTTTTTGAAGTATTTGACAAAATACCCCAAATCAAGTCAACAATAGCTAATTTTTATATATGGCTTTAGAGCCTATAAAACATTTCACCTTCAGAAAAGTGACATTGTTTTGAGTTGCTTGTTGTTCAATTGTGTCTGACTCTTCATGACCCCATTTGGGTCATTTTCCAGCTCATTTTACAGGTGAGAAAACTCATCTGTAAAATAAGGTTAAGGGTCACACAAATAATAGTCATGAAGTCATGTTGGAACTTATATACTCTTAACTCTGAGACTGGTACTCTATCTATTGCATCACTTAGCCACCCCAAAAGAAATTTAGATATCTATGAAGCTCCTTCCAACTGTAGATACCAATGAGATATTGGTATAATATGTCATTATGATATAAATTTTTAAAAGAAGTTATCTCTAGATAAGCCAAATTTAAAATAATATTTTAAAATGCTTCCAACTAATATACTTCACCAGAGCTTCATACAAAATAATGCTTTTATAAAACAGAGCTAATAAAGCAAAGAAAAATTCTAGGTAGTTAGTCTCCAAAACAATTGACAAGCTTTGATTAAATTCCTATTGTATGCCAAATGTTGTTTTAGATGGTAGGGATATAAATACAAGAATGAAACATTCCCTGCCTTGAAGGTTTGGTTTTCTTTGAAGAGGTAACCTAGATGTATATGTCTACATACAAAACAGATACAATATCACTTTGGGGATGGAGTACTAGTAAGTACAAGTCCTCATGTTACAAAGTAGTTTTGAAAGGGAGAGGAATAAGGAGTGCATTCCAGGACAGGAAAACAATCTATACAAAGGCATTTTGTCCTCATATATGAGGACTAGCAAGAAATCTAGTTTGAGACCTCAGAACACTGGGAAGGGGACCAATGTATAATAAGACAGGGAAGATAGTTTGGAGCCAAGGCTTCAAATTCTAGACAGAGGATTAATAAACAGGATCTTGTTTGTTTGTTACTATGATGGAGCCTGATTTTACATGAAACATTACAACTGCATCAGTTTTGGTTCAACTTGCTCCCATGATGGATTGTAATAGTTTGTCAGTCATTTAGTTAAAATTGATACTATGAAATTATGATGTGCAAGATTGGCCCCCAAAAAGAGATGTGAGAATGCACATTCCTCTCTTCTTTGAAGATATGACAGACAATAAAAGTAGAATATTGTGAGTAATATTGCAATTGGTCAACAAGTTGGTTAATTTTGTTGAATTTTTTTTCTTCTTTGTTAACAAGTGATGGTTTTCTGGATATATGGAGACATGCATAAAAGGTAATATAAAAAAATAGACATCAAAAATTAAAAATTAAATCAGTATTTCAAGGATATCATCTCTAATAAGGAAAAAAAGAGATTATTCTTTAGGTCCACATGCTAGTAATAGATGTGTAGTCAAACATTCTCTGGTTTGTGTAAGAATTTCAGTGAAGCATGTCTCAGAGGTATTTTATATAAATATAATTAATATTAATTCAGTTATTAGAAAAATGGTATCATATGTTCAATGGGATGCTAAGTAATATGATTACATTTAATCATATGAAATAGATTGTGCTATGTGTTTTGGTCTTGTGATATGTTTTTTTTTTTCAAAATATAATTACATTATAAACTTTTAGCCAACAGTAATAAATCAGCAATGATGAATTTATTTGTTGTTGTTTTTTCACATCCACCCACATCAAGCACAGATGTTCAGCAAAAGATTTAGGAAATATTTTGGAAGCACTTCTCTGCTAAGGTAAATTAGCGGACTATTTATGATTAAATTAAATTATTCATTTTATTTGCTTCCTTGATTATTTTATACTCATCTCATATCTCAGTATCTAAAGCAGCAACAGATGACTGGTTTGACCTTTAGGACATCCTTACAGATGCCAGCACTAGAGAGATACATCATTTTAATATTTTGTTTTAAATGTTTTCCAATCTAAAAGTGGAAGTTTGAGGACTAAATGTCACCAAGAGCATCTTGAAATAAAGCCAAAGTACTTAGTCACCACAGAACTTCCTTCTTGATATAAGCCCTAGTATCTGCAATAATTCTGAGGTAGCTCAGCACAGTTTATTTAAGTATAGAGTTAAACATCTGGTTTGAGCTAGGTTTATCCTGGTCCAAGGAGATCAGTATGAAAAAGAGACTTCTGACCTATTTAGAGAGCAAGCAGAAAGTGAAACTAAAGAGTTCTCTACTTTCTGTTCATTCTGATTTTGTTTTCCTTGGTCCTGATCAAATTGCTGCCATGCTTCAAATTTCATACGTAGACTAGAATCCTTAAGAGACCTCTAGATTAGGTTGTATTTCCTCCCAAGATTACCCATCCCATCCTTAGATTGGTTTTAATCTAAATCTGCCTCATCAATCTGTGTAGGTATCTATTGGGATATTCCCACATCTAACACCTATATTATAGATCCCCTCATGCAGAACATTTCTACCAGACTTGTTAAAATTATTCTAAATTGTCTGAATGCAAAATGGGGGGGGGGGTTACTGGTCCAGTTTGTCTTTTTCTGTTACTTATGAGAAGGTTTCTCTTCTTAGGACAAAATATTTCCCAGAATATTCTGGAAAAGTTTATTATAAATATTCTAAGATTATTGAAAGGTCATGGAATTCACAAAGAAACAAGGACATATCATGACCATTGTAGTTGTTATTTTGAAGGACATTATTTGTGTCATTAAAAAAAGCAAAAAAAGAAAAACAAATGTTGGGGATTTTGTCACCTCTATTTTTAAAAATATTTTTGAAAGTAGCAACTTAGCAGTTTTTAAACCTGATTACTTTTAGCTAAATGATGATTATTAAAAATTTGTGGGCTTCCAAATTTATGGAGGAAGGGTGGAATTAACAAACTTTGGTACATCTTACTTATATAAACCAAAATCATTTTCATGATGTCAAAAAAGGAAAAAAAGGAAAAGATTAGCATATGTTCATCCAAAATATGTGCACATGATCTTTGATTTTTATTCTAGTAACCCTGAAATTCAGCTGCAAAATTGGCCTTCAAGGCAACCTTCCCTACCATCCCGTTTTCTCAGAAAAGAGCAGCTCCTCATTTACTTATCGCTCTTATCACAAGGCCAAGCATCTGGTAAAAGAAATAACATTGACTGGAGTTTGTGTGTGTGTTTCCTTTCAACAAAATATATCAAATATTTTTCCATGATATATCAGTGATTTTCCAAAGATAATTGTGACTCATCTCCACCTATGGCTCCACTTCTGTATTCTTTAATTTGTATTCTGAAATACTATTCAGTCAGTGGAAGCATCTCAGGCTCAATTTGTTTTGAATTCTAAAAATTATTTATGATCTTACAGCTGGAGGACTGAAATTCAGTTCTTAAGATGCTTTGCCTTTGAATATCCACAACACTTCTAGAAAACCCCATCTATCTTTTTGGTTATACAATATTATATAATACAACCAGTTATACAATATTATAATCAAAGAACCATATGGCATATTATATTATAAAATGTATTGGCCTTGGAATCAAAATAAAGGTATTTTTTCCTTTGCTTCTTCCTGGTTGTATGACTTCAGACAAGTCACTTTATAACTCTTCTCATCTGTAAAGTGAAGAAAATAAATGAGTCAACCAAGTTTTTTTTTTTAAGTGCCTACAACTGACCAAAATCAAAGTAGAAATATAACGAATGAAACAATATTACTAGCAAATAATTTACATTCTAGAATCCTTCTCTGACTGCTTTGCCATAAGATTATGAGGCTCAAATTAAGTAATGTATGGTTTAATACATTTAATACAATTAAATATTGGATGATTTGAAACATTACAATTACAAAGTGTAACAGCAAATAATTGTAAGTTATTGTTTGTAAGGATAGCCAGATACAATGTAGAAAGTGCCAGGTCAGGAGTCAAGAAAACTTATCATCCTGAATTCAAATGTGGCCTCAGACCTTGTGACCCAAAAGTCTATTAACGCCATTTGTATCAGTTTCTTCATTTATAAAATGAGCTAGAGAATAAAATGGAAAACCACTCTAGTATCTTTGCCAAGAAAACCTCATGTTTTCTTGATAATAATAATCTCTGTCAAGATCACAGAAAATCAGACATGATTCAACAACAACAAAGTGTTATTAAAGACAGGTATATGAAGTACCAATTATACAGAGATGAGAATTATTCATCAATCATCAAATATTTATAATAAAGATTTACTATATTCCAGACATTGTGATAAGCTCTATTAATATAAAGGCAAAAACTACCCTTGCCCTTTGTTGTTTTGTTAATTGTCTGGACTTCAGGAAGAGAGGGAAAAAATATTAATAGTGTAGATTAAACATAAAGTTGTATCTAGTATATATTCTTTTTGTCAGAGGGTTAGTTGTTAAACATTTACCAGCTTATACTTGTTTCTGTTGTGCCACAGTTCCCCTAATTGTCCTGCCTCAGTTTCCCTAAATTATTATGCCTCAATCCCTCTGGTTGTAACCCTCTTCCTGACCATCAGGATTGAGACAATTAGGGCTGTAGCTGGCCATTCTGGCATTCCAAAAGATAAAACTTCAGATGTTCTATCTCAGATACCTAATTGGTATCCTCTATCTCTAAGTTCCAGACTTTATGTCTGTAACCAAGTACTACAAGTTTATCCAAATTTATGGTCCTACCCCCCAACCTGTCAGAATCAAATCCATGGTCCCTGCTGGAAATTCCCCTCATTTGCCAATGCTTGGATTCCACCCCTGCCTTTGTCTACCCTGACCTATGGAAACATATATATTTCATTGGAAAGTCACATTCCTTGCTGATGCTAAAGCTGAAGCTGCTGCTGAATACTTTGAGATAGCAGTCCTGGGACCAAAATGGATCCTTTGGTCCCAGAAAACTCTCCCTCTCAGAAATCCAAATAAAATATTAAAAACTCTCTAATCTCTATCTTGCCTCAATTTCTCCAGCATTACATTTCTTATTCATAATCTTATTTCCCCTTTCTACAATCAAATTGACTTTCTGTACTTTGTATAAGAAGACATACTTTCCATCTCTAGGCTTTTGCACTGGAATGTATTCCCTCATTGCCTTTGTGCCTTAGAATCTCTAGCCTCTTTCAAAGTCCAGTTTTAAATCTATCTGCTACATGAAGCCTTCCTAATATGAATTCCGTCTCCAAATATAATTACTTTGTATGTACTTTGAATCTACTTGCACTTGTCTATTGAATGTTTATTCACATTTTATCTATAAGTATTTACCTACTTTTTAAACTAGAAATACTTATACACATTTTTTCATCTATAAGTATTTATATATTTATCTACTTAAAAAAACACCTATAAATATTTATTTACTTTACATTTCTCCAAGTAAAAAGTTATCTCCTTGATGACAGCAACTATTTTGTTATTAGTCTTGTATCCCTAGTGTCTAGTATAATGTGTGTGGGACAGTGACCCTCACCCAAATTAAAACTAGAAACTTGAGATAAAAAGCAAAAAATAATTTAATTAAGATCTCTGGAGAAAGGGCAACTCCCAACAGACAAGGTGTCAGTAGAGGAGTACAAAGTACAAACTACAAAACACAAGATTATATAGACTCTGAAGCTCTCTTCTCACCCACCCCCACCTTTTCTCCCATTATCTGAGGGTTACACTCTAAATGAGGAAAATCTATGCTACAAACAAGAAAATATTAGTGAATAACAATCTCTTTACTCATCAAGTACTTAAATGCTAATTAAAAGTGGGGGGAACAGGAGGAGAAATGTTCATTCAATACAATGGAACATCTGCAGCTTTTTTGATATAGGTCAACTTGTTTTTGCAAAGTATCAAGGCACAATTAGGGCATAAGTCAAAGCCACATCCTTATGAGAGGCCTTCACTCAGTTTATCCCATTCAAATGTTTTATCTCACAAGTACTTTGTTGTTGATAATCAAAAAGAAATTGGGGAAAAAAACCTTTTCCTTAAGAATCAAAGAATCATAGGAACAGAATTTGAAGGCTGGAAGGGATCTTAGAGATTATCTAGTTTTTCCTTCACAAATCAGGACTTTGTTAAATCATCTGATAGTTTGTAAGTTGTGCCCCTAAAGAAGGAACCCTGATTTCTTGGATTCCATTTGAATTTGGTCATAGGAGAAGGCTTAAATTGAAATGGAAATGCACATTTTCAATTAGGGAGCTATAAATACTCTTTCCTGGATGTCATTTGGCAGTGGAGCTAGTTGGGAATGTGTGCAAGTACTACCCCATAGGAAAAAAAAGCACAACAAAAACTAGGCATGAAATGAAAAAGCAACTAGACCCTCAGTTTTTTTAGATTCTAGTCTGCAGAGGATCTCTTTGTAAGTAGGGTGGCAAAGTTCCAGGTCCTAAGTACTTGGCTATTGCATTAGGATTTAAAGAGATCCCAAGTCATAAATTCTGGTTGCAATTAGAGCTGATGAAAAGAAAAATGCCCTAGGAGCAATAAATATGCAAATCTAGTAATTTGGGGAATGAGATTAGACCAAGTTAGGGTTTTTTGAATTTATATAATCTAATTTGACCTAAATTACATCACACTTCAATAGTTCTGCATAAATTTAGGGCAAATTATATAATATTTTTTTAAAAAGAATATAGAGGGAGGGAATATCATGGAAGAGAATAAAAGAAGAACACATATTTAGGCTCTAATGTGTCAGATAACCTCTACAAATTCAAATCAGCACTTTCTCTACAATTGTTGAGTGACAAACACATAGTCACATGACTGCATTTGTCAGAGGTAAGAATTCTGACTTTGAGAATAGTTATCTAACCACTAAATCATGTTTCCTTTTATATATTTATGTTTATCTACTTTTTAATCTAGAAAGACTTATACACATTTTTTCATCTATAAGCATTTATATATTTATCTACTTAAAAATTATAAATATTTATTTACTTTGTATTTCTCCAAGTAAAAAGTTAGCTCCTTGAGGATAATGACTATTTTGTTATTGGTCATGTAGACCCAGTATTAATAAACCTAATATTGATTATTGTTGTTGTTTGCTCTTCATTCTCAAAGAGGCCCATGACATCATGGAAGTGATGCCATCATATGCAAGTAAATTGGATTAAAGTGAGGGTGGGCTGTGCAAGGTCATCTGTCTCACTTTCCCCTCCAGAGCCATCTGGGTCCAGTGGCAAGATATAAATCAAGGTTAATGGAGATGACCCTGGATAAAATGATAAACCTTTACCTTTTTTTAAACTAAGATCTTCAGCAGGTCTCAGTCTAACTGAAGTAGCACCCATTCAGTGATTAAGGCTAGGTAGCAATTGAGGCAAAGAATCTCCTCTTGAGAGGGGAAGATTCTGAGGGTTTCTGGCCAAAGAAAAAAATAATTGCTGTTTATGTTCAATCTGAGTCAAATTTGGTCTGTGATCAAGCAATATTGTAATGATGATCAACAGTGAAAGATTGAGTTATTCTGATCAAGACAATGATCCATGATCCATGATATTTCCAAAGGACCATGAGGAAAAAGGCAATCTAAATACAAAGTGAGAACTTATGAACTCTGAGTCCAAATTGGAACATATTTTTACTGCTTTCCTTTCCTTTTTTTTTTTTTGTTTATGTTTTCTTTTGAAATATGGCTAATATGAAAATTGAATTTCCAAATACCCTACTTCCCATATTTCCCTTATGCTTGATATTGCTTACACATATGATGATATGAAAAAAAAAAAAAGCACATTGAATAACTTTTCTGAATGAGTACCTTGCTAGCCTCTTTTGAGGCTTTTTGAGATTAATTCAAACTTAAACTTGAAGATATTTTTGTCAAGACTTCTATTCATACCAAGGTGAGAAAACTTGAGAATAGGCCTGACCTCTTTTTAGAGATCTCTTTCTCCCAGGACTGAACCAAGTCCCAGTGGATCTGAAGAGGAATGGGGAGGAGTCCCCCCTGGGGCAGGATTAGTTTGGATTAAATTTAGTTACAG
Source organism: Sminthopsis crassicaudata (assembly GCF_048593235.1). NCBI lineage: Eukaryota > Metazoa > Chordata > Mammalia > Dasyuromorphia > Dasyuridae > Sminthopsis > Sminthopsis crassicaudata. Next base: position 429,442,365 of record NC_133619.1, on the reverse strand, counting down.
TGAAACTCGTTTTAATTTAAATGTTATGTCCCTCTGTTTATCTATGGAAAGAAAAACTATTTGAATCTCAGCTTTGATTCTCACTAACTGTGAGATCACGGACGAATAAGTTATTCAACTTATCTGAACTTTATATTTACAAATATAAAATAGAAAGTGTATATTATGTAATTGTAACTAGCATTTATATAGTGCTTAACATTTTCAAAATGATTTATTTATATTAAGTCAATTTATTTACTTATATTAACTCATTTATGTTACAATAACCCTATAACATAGGTGCTGAATATTATTTTCATTTTATGGATGAAGAACCTGAGGCTGAAAGAGATGAAGTGGATTAACTAGAATCATACAACTAATCAGTGTTAGAGGTCAGGATTTGAACTCAGATTTTACTGATTCCATGCCCAGTATAGTACCACCAAGCTACCCTATTATATTAATATATAATATAAACCTTAGATATGTATATGCACATTATTACATCCAATAATAATTTATTGGCAAATTGTTTTGTGATATTTCTTTTTTCTGCTATCTGGCTTCTTTTATTATTGAATCTTTCTTTCTTTCTTTCTTTCTTTCTTTCTTTCTTTCTTTCTTTCTTTCTTTCTTTCTCTCTTCTTTCTTTCTTTCTTTCTTTCTTTCTTTCTTTCTTTCTTTCTTTCTTTCTTTCTTTCTTTCTTTCTTTCTTTCTTTCTTTCTTTCTTTCTTTCTTTCTTTCTTTCTTTCTTTCTTTTTTTTTTCTGAGGCTGGGGTTAAGTGACTTGGTCACACAGCTAGGAAATGTTAAGTGTCTGAGAGCACATTTGAACTCGGGTTCTCCTGAATTTAGGGCTGGTGCTCTATCCACTGCACCACTTAGTTGCCCCCATTATTGAATCTTTAATATATATTTTCTTTGTCTGACTTTGTAAGCTCCTTTAGGAGAGAGGTCATGTTCAGAATTCTCATGTATGTCTCACATGTCTTTGTTGGCTGATTGATATGTCTTCTTGTTTGAGAAAATTTCTTTCAGTTCTGTCAGAACTTACAAAGTACTTTAAGGGCCATTCAAAACCAAATAAAATATCAACATCCTTTAAAGTAGTTTTGTCAGTGATACAAGAATGAAATTATCAACTCTTGTAACAGTTAAAAAATCCAACTGAAGATCTTAAAGCAATGGGTCTTTAAAACAACAGAAGGTCCAAGAATACCAATTGACACACAAAAAAATTGTTCTTTTGAGATATTCTTAAATTCTGGATTTACTTTTCAGACAAGGACACAAAAGTAGAATACAGGTTTAATACAGTTTATTTGTTCTACTTTACAGGAAACATCTAATCAGTATAAAAAGCATGTTTATTAATTATATAAATCTGTAAGGAAGAAAATTCAAGCATTATTATTATCTTCATTTTAGATTAAAAAACAAACAAACAAACAAACAAACCTGAGATTGAACAATGAAAAAATAGCTTTCCTAAGACTTAGATATCTTAAGATATCAGAAACATGAAGTAGAAGCAAATCCAATTTGATTAAGGACCTGCTTATGTCAATCAGTCAATAAACATTTATTAAGCAACTACCATATGTAAGGCTGGGAATATAAAAGAAGCCAAAAAATAGTCTTTACCCTTGAGGAATTTACACTGTATGAAGTGTTAGATTCAAACAAAAAAGACATTCCTCATTCTCAAAGGATCCATAAATTCTGCGACTCGAAATGAAATGAAATGAAAATTAAATTTAAATAAAGCAAAGGTAGCTAAAATAAGAAGGAAAGAAAAAGATTGTAGTCTGGGGAATGGTTTATAGATAATTTCTCAGATAAAGCTTTCATATTTCAATATACGAAGAACTTTGTCAAATCATTAAGAACATGAGTATTTCCTCAAGTGATAAATGGTCAAAGAATATGAATAGATAGTTTCCTCATAAAGAACTCAAAACAACTTATGGTCATATAAAAAGTCCTAAATCATTATTGATTAGAGAGATGCAAATTAAAACAACCTTAAAATATCATTTTATACTTCTCAGATCGACTAAAATGGTTGAAGGGGAAAACAACAATTGTTGGGAAGGATGTGAAAAAATTAGAACAGTAATTCAATATTGGTAGAATTGTAGATTTTGGAGAGCAATCTGGAATTATACCCCAAAAGTTATTATATTGTTTAGACCCTTGGACCAGTAATAACACTAATAGACTTATTTCCAAAGAGGATTACGGAAAAAGGAAAAGAACCTATATGTTCTAACATGTTTACAATAGGTTTCTTTGTTGTGGCAGATTACTAGAAATTGCAAAGATGCCTATCATTTGGGGAATGGCTGAACAAGTTATATACCTATAATTGTAATGGAATACTACTGTGCTACAATAAATAATGAACTCAATGATTTTATTAAAATATGAGCTTAATGACCTTGTTAAACCATGGATGTCCAAATTAATGAAGATCAAAATGAGCAGAACCAAGAAAATATTGTATACAGTAATAGCCATATTTTTTAAAATTGGAAATATTTTTATTTTTTTTCCTCTTTGTAGTCTACTTTCATTCTTTTATAAAGCCTTTTATTTTCAAAACACATGCATAGTTTTCAGTATTTAACCTTGCAAAATCTTGTTATAATTTTTTTTCTCCTTCCTTTCCCCCTATCTCCTCTCCTAGACAGTAAATAATCCAATATATGTTAAATATGTGCAATTCTTCTACATATATTTCATAGTTATTACGAAGCACAAGAAAATCCAGATCAAAAAAGGGAAACAAATGAGAAAGAAAACAAAATGGAAGGAAACAACAACAACAAAAAAAGTGGAAATATTGTGTTGTGATCCATATTCAATTCCCACAGTCCTCTCTCTGGATACAGATTAGCCATATTATTTTAAGAAGAACTTTTGCGTGATCAAGTTATTTTGATCATTATAAATGACCCAAAATAATGAAAATAGATAAATAATAAAGAACAGATGAAGAAACACATTGTATGTACCCAGAGAAAGAAGTGATATATAAAATTATGTATAGAATAATTTCTGTGTATGTATGTGTGTGTGTGTGTGTGTGTGTGTGTGTGTGTGTGTGTGTGTGTGTGTGTAATGATAGCCATCTTTGGGGCGATGGGGAGCAGAGGAAAGGATAAAAGGAGAAAAAAGAAAAAGAAATTTACACAATAACTTTATTATACATTTAAAAGATAATAAAAGGAATAGTAAGTTATATATAATAGATTTTTAGTTTGATGTGCAAACGTCTTTTTTACTATATCATGTTATGAAAATGCTTGTTTTATTCAATAAATTAAAAGTAAAATAAAATAATTGTTTTAAAATAAAAAAAAAAGAAATTAAATCTTATTTCTAGTATGCTGTGTTGTTTCTTCAAATCTAATAGTTTTGAATGGGCAAAATCAAAAAAGAGGAGAGCCTATCCCCAAGCATAGTTGGCATCTATATGCACATATGTTTGTTTCACTATGTGAGTCTAGTAAATTTAGAAAGATACATGAACTCTAGATAATCGCTTATTCTTTTCTATGTTCTTATGAACATTATCGACTCTAAATAAAAGAGATTGGATGATAAAGTTCTTAAAAAATGATAAATTTCAAGTGGAAAGGGACTTCAGAAATGATCACCTCTAACTCCTCCTTTAACAGATGAGGAAAGAGGCTCAAAGAAGGTAAAGATATTTATTTAGGGTCTCATAGCTAATAAATCTCAAAGGCCTACTACAAAGTCTTCTTGGCTTTCTAGCCAGCATTGTGTTTATCACACCATGTTGCCTTTCTAACTCCTTTTAAAAAATAAGCTCATTTTTGGGCTAGATTAGCTATATTCATCAATATCTCCCCCATTTTCACTAAGAAGCTTCCCAATCAGTATAGACTTTTATTTTAAAGGGTGTTATTTAGATTCTAAGAAAACAGAAAAAGCGCTGTCTTCATTCCTGAAGGACAGCTGAAAAAGGTTACTTGAAATGAACTTAGATAGCTTCTGTGTAAGTCTTTCTCTCTCCAAATTCCCATAATTAATCTTCTCCAGGGTAGCTATAACTCAACAGCCTCTAGCTCACAGGCACACAATTCATGTGTTTTCTCAGCACTTCAAATAACTTATTACTAGATTAAAGAGAAATTGAGAGTGATACTTCAGCTTTGTGTAGATTCCTTGTATTTGTCTTCAGAGCCAGCCTAACTAAACTGTGACAGATGGTGTACATCCCCCTACCCTCATGATGGAGCTATCCAGAAATGTCAAAGGCATTTAAATTCTTGGGAGAGGGTGAGCTTACTGATTACTGAGTTTTTTACCTCCCCACTATAATACTCATAAATGACAACACAAATGGAATTTACTTTATGCTAAATTTTAATGATGTTTTTGAAAGAAATTCTGTGATTTTCCTCTAATATCCATTCTTTAAGGACTCCTTGCTAAATGGATATTGGGATACTTGGATCACAAGCTATAATTTATATTAATTATAATTTGTGTGTTAAAAATGGACCTTATATTCTAAAATAAATCCAATATCTTTGAACCCTAATTGATTAACTTCAAGAAACTTGGGCAAAAAGAAAATTGGTTTATTGACTATCAGTATAGTCAGTCAATCTATATAATATTAACTGGCACAACTTGCTTTTTTAAACCTTTATTTTACAAAAACAAAAATGAAAAAAAGTCAAACTTTTGGGTAAATCTCATTTATATAGGTGATTGCCCTATCCAGATTTTCCCTGTCAGAATCAGTCAGATCTGTTCAATCTCTTAACTATTCCTTCAAGGTTCAATGGGAGCCTTGAGATATCTTGGAAAGGATACTGAAATTGGAATCTAAAGGCCTGGATTTCCATCTTTGTTCTATCTTTCATTCTCCATGTGACTTTGGGCAAGATGCTCTAGTAGGTATTTCATAAATGCTTGTTGATTGACATTGAGTCAACATACTACTGAAGAACTGAATTTCATGGTATTCTCATGCATAAACAAAACAGGAAGGAAGAAGCAAGTATAAGCTAAACTGAAGAATGAGACACTGTTTATTTTTTCAAATAAATAAAATTTTTGTAACAATAACTTATGTAAACATCCAGGTGTTTCTTGATGAGAATATTTGTATGGGATATTCAGGAGGACTACCACCTCTGGTGTGATGGCTTGCCAAGACTTTTTCAAGGTTGCTTATCCATCTTTCTTGTCCATCTGATTCACTCAATTCTCCCCTGTGGCTCCAAGAAATTGTAGTATGCACAGTAAAGTTAAAACCATCTTGGCAGACAGGCTTAATCATGTTGGGTAACCAACAAGCCTCAAAGCAGTTGATGAATCACGGGGATGTCTACCCCAACAATGTGATTATTATGATGAATGGGCATATGAAAATAATTTGTTCTTTCCTGAAACAGGCACCGTGGAGCACTTACAGCTTAGATGACACCAAAGTCATCTCCCACATCCTAAGTCATTGAAAGTTGTCTTGACTTTTGTCCAGCGACTGGACTTCAATGACTCTGGAAGTGAGAAGTTATTGACTTTATGCAACTCTATTTCAATTCATGCAAAACTGTGATGTCACTGGTCTGCTTCAAAAATGAAGCATAAATAACATTTGTATGGAAGGGGAAGGCTTTTGCAAGCAATATTCTCCTATCCAAATGTTTATAAAATCCTTTTTTTTAATTTAAAATTTTTCAAAGATTTAAAAAATCCTGCCTTTTGCCAAATGTTACAAAATAAAGAAGTTTTTCAATCCTGTGATCATTATTATCAGGTAAGGCAGATCTCAAAAGATTGTCTATTTATCTCAGTTGTTCACCAAGATGATGGGGGAAGTCTAGGACTAGGATCAAATTGAAGATGTGGTAATTATTGCAGGATTTGCTTTAAGAGATCTCTAATTACTCAAATATGGTTGCCAAATTATAACACATAATTACATGAAACAATCTACAAAGGTCATTCAAATATATTTCTGTATGTACACAGATACATATACATATACACATACTTGCATATATATATATTTATCTTAGTTAGACACTGCAAATAGACAATAAGTTGAACCCAAAAATAAACATAAGGAAAAGAGTTAGCTAGACTAACTTTAAGAAATGGCAAGATTTCTTTAATGACAATATTTATTCCTGAAACAAAGGTCCTTCTTTTCAATACTATCCTACTAAATCATTCTCTAAATGATTAAGAATGAGTGTCTCTCAGAGAAGAATGAAAAGGTATGTGGTAGATAAGACCAAGCTGCAACAGAATAAATAAGAAGCAATAAGAAAAAGAGAAAAAGATGTACTCAAGGAAATATATGATTGAAAAAGAAAATGGTCTGATTTTTTGAGAAGGTTCAGTGATAATTGATGAGTATCTTATGTACTCCATTTTTAACTACCCTGTATCAGATGGGGGGTGATCAAAAAGTTTCCAGAAATATTGGGTGCAACAAAATCTTTCTCACCTACAATTGTGATCTCTTTTGAATGTGGGCAGGAGTCATAAAAATGACTAAAAATGAGAGTTGCTATCTTTACAGTAGAAGACTGTCCATTGATAAAATTGGAGATTCATTTGAGAATGTATGAATCTTGGAGGTAATTAATATGCATTCCATAGCAAAAACTTCCTTGTCAGCTTTTTAAAGGGAGTCTTTTAATCATTATTTTTTTCAACTCTTAAATGGCTTCATTTCATGTGTTAAGCTTATCCAATCACTTAATATTTAACACATCTATGTTTTAAAATTATCCAGTGAAATTCACTTTTCAACATCTAATCAGTGTTATTTTTCAGAAAACCAACAGGAAGGATAATTTGACTTCCTTTATAACAACTATTTTTGCATATTTGTATAATTAAAATATTAATGATAAATAGAAATGGGAATGATGACTTTTTTTCCTCCACTGGGGGAAAAAGTATTGTTTTGAGTTTGATAAATGTATAAACAGTTCTTTGAGAGAAAAAGTATCCTTGTTAGGCTTCCTGGCAGAGGTGATTAGAAAAAAGAATTCAATTCCAGTCTGTCCCAATTAGTTTTGGGACTGGCCTTGGAAACATGGCTAACAGTTCTGAGTATATTTAAATAAGCTTTTGATTCTCAGGTTTTCCATCTTAATTTATGGAAATAAAGGGGAACAAGTAATATCTCAAGAATTTTTCTTTCCCTCTTCCTCTGTCCCTCCCTCCTCTCTCTTCCTTCCTTCCTTATCTTTTCCTCATACCTCCATTTATCTTTATCTCTCCCTCCTCCCCCACGTCCTTTCCCTTCCAACTCCCAGAAAGAGAGTTGATTTTCAGGCACAGAAGAGATCCTTTGACATAATTATGGCTTTCCTAGAAATAACAGGGTCTAGGGGGTCAGGCTTTAGGGCTATGGATGAAGTCTTAGGGAAGGAAGGTGAGAATTTTGGGTATACCAGTGTCTAAGATCAATGAAACACTTTAAATGTCTATAGCAATGTCATAGGTCTGATACTCTAAGAGCTCTTTTGACACTTCTGAACTACAAAGTAGATAAAACAAGTCCTGATTCTGGAATTATGAGATTTGGGTTTGTAATGCCAGAGAAACTGAGGCCAGATAGATTAGAGAGTTTTAAATAATAGGAAGGGGTCAATTCAGGGAAAAAGGCAGAAAAGGGAAACTGTGGCATAACAGCTTAAAATTCTAGTTTTGCCATTTAATTCTTTTGTGATCTTAGATAAACATAGCTTGACGAGGGGAGCCCCGAAACTTTCTCATTCTTTCTCTGACTTGGGAGGGGAGCATGAGGTAGAAACTCTTTGAAGGAGACACTCTCCTTGAACCCTTCCCTTCCCAAAAGACCCACCCTATGGAATCAAGGCAAGTAGTTTCATTCCATTATATTGAAGTGGATTCCCATTGATATCCATAGGATACCAGGATATCCTGAGTGGGTTCAGTGTTATCCCACTGATAACACTCACTACTGATTGAGTTGAAAATTAGTCTAGACATACTCATTCAATTCAAAGATTATTCTGATTTCAACTCAAACTGCCCCCAATCTCTAGCCAAAGTTTCAATTATAAAAAGAGGCAACTGGGCTCAATACCTTTCAGAGGACCTAAAAGCCAGAATCATGCCAGGCCAAGGAATCTCCTATGGCATAGGTGCCTGAGAGGACCCTCTGCCCACTCTCTTCTCAGCATCAATCCCTCTTTATCTCTCTCACCTATTTCCCTGAAAGGACTACACCCCTCTTTACCTCTCTGTCATGATTTGTCTGCTGGGAGATTCTGCTAGGAACTTTATTTCTCTCTGCCAGCACTCCTCTGTAGGCCTTTACTTCTCTGTTGGGAGCCTTCCTAGCAAAGGCTGGCTTCTCAGTTCCAACAATAAACTTCTTTTGCCAGTCTAACTTTTCAGGTTCATAAATTCATTTACAAAAGATCTGCCCTGACCAGAAGGAGTTCCCACAACTCTCTGCCCTGTGTGGAACTTCATCAAACTCACTGGGTTTCAGTATACTTTATGTGTATTGTGCCACAGTTCTGTTTTAATGTCATGACCCAGTTTCCCTAATTGTCCTACCTCAGTTACTCTGTCCGAAGGCCTCAGGCTATAACCATTCCCTCTTAATGTTAGATAGGATAGAGGTCTTATATATCTTAGACATCATTAGAATATCAGGAGCCTCTCCAGTACCTCCCTCCATTATATCATCCTAGGTGCATTCCCCCATTAGTTCATCCTTATCTCATGTCAGTTTAATCTTCACCTTTGAAGATAAAAGATCCTATCCTTGGGTATTTTTTTGAGCAGTTTTAAAATTGCGGGAATTAATTTTACTGTTGTCTATGCAGGCTAAATTTAGTTATCTTTGAGTATAAGATCTTAAGAACTTATTGAAGTGAAGTTCTGTTAACTTGCCTGAAGGGCAATTAAGTAAAGAAAGGTCTGACTTTTTCTAAAGGCTCCAACTCTGGCCAAAGTTGGAGCTTAGGAGAAGTCCATTGGGAATAATGCTACATGGGGCAGAGAGAGAGAAAGAAAAACTTGCTGTTTAGTGAAATTCATTATTTGAAATATGCTAGCAAATGCAGTTTTATATTATTGGGAATTTAAAGCTGTATTTAGTTTGGTTCAGAATTTGTTCCATATATTATAACATTATAAGTTATGCTTTAAATTCAGTTCTGTTGGGCATGTGGGTTTTATGGAATCATTTAGCTATCCACTGTATAGTTTTGAAAGTGATTTAGGAGAGACTAAAAAGAAAATTTGCATGTGGAAAAAGAGGTTGGGTGACAGGGTAGAATCTTTTGTCTTCAAAGGTGAAGATTAAACTCACCCCCCCCCCACCTCCCCACCTCTACTTCTCTCTCTTACTTTAACAATGGAAAGTCTAGTTAGTCTGGGGTTCAATTTAGCTTGCCTTCCTCCCCCCTGCCTCTTTGGAGGTGGAATTCTTCCCCTCCTTCCCCCTTTCTCCCTTACTAAGTATGTTCTAACTGCTTTCTACAGAGGCTTGGTGTTGGCAAATGATTTCAAGAGATAGGCCCATTTTTTAAGTTAATTGACTGAATATACATAATGGTTTCCTTGGTTAATGAATATGGTCATAAATGTGATACATAATTTGGTAGGGCTATTTCTAGAATCTTTCAGATTCTCTTATGTGGAATTAGGATATTCTATATAAGTTTTACATGATTGTATTGATTGTATCCTAAGGTCATGCTTATCATTTAAAAGGCTTCTGATATATTGGGTATTTTAAAGCAAACTGATTTGTATCAATATAAGATTATGGTAAACATCTGTTTAAGATTTATCTGAAACTTTGGTTAATGGGTTTTGTTATTGGAAGTAAAATTTCTTGGACTTGTAGTTAATATTATTTGGGAGATTTAAAGCTCCATTGGGACAATTATCTGGAGTAAAACTCGGATAAAGTGGCTATTTATCCTATATGAGCTTAGGGATCAGTTTTGGTTGCTTATGTTATGTTGTAGTTATGTCCCTGCATTTTTTCCTCCTGTAATTGATTTCTATAATCAGAGGAATGGTCAATAAGAAACTGTTAATGCAATTCAATTATGTTTCCAATCTGGTTATCTGTAATCATTATATCCTCAATACTTGAGCAAATAAATATTTAGTTCTGGTCATCTATAAGTTACTAGATATTGTGTCTGGATATTCAAGTTTTGTTTTTTGTTTTTTTTCTTAAGGTTTCTAACTAATGAGAGGCCACATCTTGTAGCAGTTCTTGTGGACCAGTCTTTTGCTCTCAGACTGTTCTAAACTTTCTTTGTTAGATTTGTTTTTTGTTTCTAGTTTTGTTCAAATTACAGACTTGCTTCTGGGACCTAGATAAGCTCTGATTATTAGCAATCCACACCACACCCATCCCCCTCTCTGGACTGAGCATCTCCAACCATCTTTAGGGAAGCAATTTTTGAGAAGACCATCTCCCCTGCTTCTGATGTAATTTGGACTGATATGGGGGAGTGGGAAAGTGATTGAATTATTATTAAAATTTTAACTGTATTTCTGTGTTTAAGACTTGTGATGGAAATTGTTAAACTTGTATAATTATCGCTGTTTTGTTTGAGGGATTTTTAGTCTGTTATGTTTAGGAAATTTGATTCACTCTTGGGATTTATATGTGGAATGGTTATTTGATAATTCCTTTCCATGAGAAAGCAAAGGGAAGAAGAGATAGGAAATTGGGGAAACTGGTATATTTTTCTTAGGAACTTCTGCCCCACCCCTTATCTCACTAGTTCAGATTGAATTGGAAATCCTTTAAACAGTTCTTTTTGTTTTTACTCCTTGCTTAAATTTACTGGACTATGATTTGATAGTTATGCTTTAACTTTGAAATCCTTTATTCTGTTGGAATTGCCCTGGCAGACTCAGTTTTGGGGATTATTTTTTTAGAAACAACCAGAAATCAGACACCTGTCTTGGGACCAGCAGTCTCTCTGAACTGTTTGTCCACTCCTGTAACCCCAATTCCTTAATTAGTATTTCAACATTCTCAAAACACCTTGCAGTTTGGTGTCAGGGCTCTAAAAGTTCCAGGTTTTCCTGCCTTGATCTAACTTTGCACTGATCAGAAATCTGGATCCTTTCTGAAGCCTTGTCTCTTCCTCTGGGAGGGAAAAGGTGGAGCTACTCCAAGCCTCACCTTTCTCCCCTGGAGTGGGTTGCTCCTCTGATAAGCAGAGGCTAAATTAAGAGCACAAATGACTGCAGACCATCTAACTCACAGTGAACTGTCTATCTCAAATTAGATTTTCTGGCTAAGATGCTCCCCAACTGCAGAGGACCTGACTTGATAGCCTTTGTATTGCTGATTAACTCTGGGGTTATCAGGGAGGGACTTGTCCTCACCATAAGTCCTTACATTGTTCTAGTTTTATTTTTATTTATTTACTTCATATAGGGTTGGTCAAAATTATGGTGGTAAGACCTATTAGAGGAAGGTAATTCAATATTTTGAATACTCAGAAGAGAGAGAATGTGGAAAGTTATGCCACAGTTCCCTTTTAATGTCTTGACCCAGTTTCCCTAATTGTCCTATCTCAGTTACTCTGCCCCAAGACCTCAACCATTCCCTCTTAATCATTAGAATGTTTGATAGGATAAAGTTCTTATATCTTATACCTCAGGCTATAATCATTCCCTCTTAATATTTGATAGGATAAAGGTATTATTTCTTAGCCATCATTAGACTATCAGGACTCTCTCTAGTATCTCCCTCCATTAGATGCCTCTCCCCATTACATCATCCCCATCTCAGATACCTCCCTCATTATGTCATCGTTCTTGTTACTCTATAAAAGAATATTGTATCTGACATTCATTGCGGGATTCTTGGAGATGATAGTCTCATTCAGATCTGGGACCAAACCATGGATCCATTTGGTCCCAGCACAATCTCTCCCTTTCAAATAAAATATTAAATACTCTTTAATGTCTATCTTGCCTCAGATTCTCTAGCATTATATGTGGAAAGTGAGGAAATTGAACTAGGAAACCTTTAATATCCTTTCTAAATTGATGAGCTAAGTTTCTGATTATCTCTTCTAAAGGACTGGGTTAGTGGCTAGCCTTGCCTTCCCACTGGACATTTTGAAGCTACCTAAGGCATCAGAGAAAGAAGTCAATAACTTTGCTAATCATTTCTAAAAAAAATCCATGCCTGGAATAATAATGATGTGTGCAAAAGAGGACTGATTGTAAAAAGTAAGTTGTTCATACTCCATGTAGAGCCTGATGTTTGTCCTCTTAAATTCAACCCAGAACCACAAACACACACACACACACACACACACACACACACACACACACACACACACACACGCAATTTTAAAGATTTAAAAGCAAGTAATTTATTCTTTCCCAAAGAGAGAAGGTTCCTAAAGGACAACTGAAGGCTGTGATGTTAGTTAGAAGATGCTTTCTGGAAAACGATTCTCATAAAACCTTCTGTAAATCTACCTGCAATAACAAGCCCAAATAGTAATAAAGTCTGATTGTTTTGCTTTAGTGCCCCTAAGAAGGTAATGCTTTTTGATGTCTGGGGGATGGTATTCTCTTGATAACTCCTGATTCTTCCCAAGAATTACCATACAAACTACTTGCAATACTGTAAATTAGAGAAATATAAACATAAATTAGCACACTGGCACTTGACAATTGAACTGCAACAATTGAGGGCTGTACTTGAAATGTTGTAAACAGACTTGTAAAATGCATGCAAAATAATTGCTTTTGTGGAGAAGGCCTAGAAGGGCCCCTCCCTCCAGAGTGCAGACTCTCCAAAAAGAGAGTAGTTTTCTAGCCTTTAGAGTTTAGACAGCAGCCTGAATAATGAAGAATAGGCTGTGTATAGAGGACCTGATAGAGTCCTTACTCCAATTGTAAAGCCATTTCTCTTATTAGTAATAACTTAATTGTTTCTGTTTATAATGGAAGCTATGTCTTGGCTGTAGATAAACATTCTGCCCAGAACTGAGTGTTGTAAATTCTTTCATGACTCTCTAACATGTCTTTAGTTAAGTAATAATAAAGAGATCAAGAAAAATAATACTACTTATCCTTTATAAAGTTTGCAAAAACACTTTACATATGTGGTCTGCTCCTCTGAACCTCACAATAACTTTTGAGGTAGGTATAGATATTATCTCTGCTTTATAGTTGAGGAAACAGCCTCTGGGTCTGACTAGCCCAGAGTCACTTAGCTCTTAGGAATCATTTAGATTTTAGCGTGGAATCTACCTCAGTTTATCCCTTCCATATTTCCACATTTTGTGGTTTCAATATATCAAAGGTCAGCATAAGAAATTTAGGGTTAAGATTGAATTGAAAGGATTAGGGTTAACATTAGTTGTTAGGAGGATTAGGTCTAGGGTTAGAGTCTAAAGGCATTTAGGTTAGGGTTAGGTTTAGGGGCATGCATTTTGGGTTAATTTTAGGGGAGTTTTGCAGAAAGTGCAACAAAAGTTTAGAAACTCAAAAATATGTATATAGTATTACATAATATCAAGATATTTTATCTTTTAGTGCTATAAAGATACCATAAAAGAAAAATGAAAAATTTCAGACATTTGTACAAAGGAAAGGTCAAAAGTTTTCATGCAGATTTTCCAGATGGTATAGGGTCCAATGCCTCTAATCCCTGCAATATGAAAGGAATAACTGTACATTTTCTGTATTCTAAAAACCCTATAATCTAAATATAAAAGAGAATGAAATGGATCATTAATCTCTGTTCTCTCTCCACAATGTATTAGTTTTTTCTTTCTTTCTTCTTCTTTTTTTTTTTTTTCTAATAGGATAATTTCCTCCTTCCCTACCCTATTATTCTAGACAGTTATTCTCAGTCTCAGTTTATATCTCAGCTGGTTGCCAATTTATTATTCCTTAATAAGAAATTAACTGATAATTAACTGATAACACCTAGAGATCTCTAGGTATATGGTTAAAAACAAAGACCTCAGAGTTAAAATTGGAAGGTCTGAATCACAAATCTGCCACTTATTAGGTTACTGTGCATGATCTCTGAACTTCATTATTCTGCATTTGTGGAATGGGATTAAAAAATAATATTTGTCTTACCTAACACTCAAAATTGTGAATAAATAAAATACAAGGTAATGCATGGGGAAAATACTTTGAAGTCAGACACATTTATTAAATGTGTCATATACTATGCTAAAAATACAAGAAAGGTTAAAAAATCTAGTTCTTGTATGCTCAAAAAGTTATCAAACTGTGGATACCCTTTGATCCAGCAGTGTTACTACTACACTTATATCCCAAAGAGATCTTAAAGAAGGGAAAGGGACCTGTATATACAAAAGTGTTTGTGGCATCCCTTTCTGTAGTGTCCAGAAACTGGAAATTAAATGGATGCCCATCAATTGGAGAATTGCTGAATAAGTTGTGGTATATGAATATTATGGAATAGTATTGTTCTGTAAGAAATGACCAGCAGGATGTTTCAGAAAGGCCTGGAGAGACTTATATGAACTGTTGCTGAGTGAAGGGAGCAGGACCAGGACATCATTATATACTTCAACAACAGTGCTATGTGATGATCAAATCTGCTGGACTTGGCTCTCTTCAACAAGGAGATGAACCAAATCAGTTCCATTTGTTCAATATTGAAGAGAACCAGCTATGCCCAGTGAAAGAACTATGGGAAATGAGTGTGAACCACAATATAGCATTTCCACTCCCTCTGTTTTTGTCTGCTTGCATTTTTGATTTCCTCATCAGGTTATTTTTACCTTATGTCTTAGTCTGATTTTTTTTTGTGCAGCAAAATAACTGTATGGGTATTTAAATGTATTTAACATATACTTTAACATATTTAGCATGTATGGGTCTACCTGCCAGGTAGGGGGGGAGGGAAGGGGAAGGAGGGGAAAAGTTGGAACTAAAGGTTTTGCAAAGTCAGTGCTGAAAATTACCCATGCATGTGCCTTGTAAATAAAAATCTATTAAAAAAAAGGTCACGGAAAAAAAATATAGTTCTTGATTTCAAAGACCTCACTGTCTAATGGAGGAGAAAACATGCAAATAACTATATGTAAATGATATACAAGATAAAGTGGAAATGATCAATAGAGGGAAGGCAATATAATTTGGATGGTTTGGAATTTTACCTGGCACTTAAAAGAAGTTTGGGAAGCCAGAAGGCAATGATGAGAAAGGAGATCTTTCTGGGTATATTGAACACCCAGTGAAAATGCCAGGAGTTGAAAGTAGCAATGCCTTATTTGAGAAACAAAAAGGAAGACTAGAAAAATAACGTGTGTGTGTGTGTGTGTGTGTGTGTGTGTGTGTGCGTGCGCGTATGGGGGTGGGGAGAAGTTATGAAGGGCTTTAAATGCCAAATACAGGGTATTATATTTGATCTTGGAGGTGATAGGGAACCAATGGAGTTTACTGAGCAAGGGAGTGAAATGATGAGATCTTAATGGTGAGTAGAGGATGAATAGGATTTGGGAGAGACTTGAAGCAAGCAGACCCACCAGCAGCCTATTGCCATAGTCCTGAGTTTTAGGTGATAAAGGAATGCATGAAGATGGTGGCAGTGTCAGAGAAGAGAAGGGGAATATGGGAAATGCCACAAAATATAATTAAAAGACCTTGGCAACAGATTGTATTTGGGGGTGAAAGAAATTAAGAAGTGGGAGAATAACAACTTGTAAATAGTAAAGTAGTATACAAATGTAAGAAATTTCTAATAATATTCTATTTAAAGTATGATCCTCCTCAAGAGTAATTTTTTAAAGGGAATTTTAAATTCATCTAGTATTAGAGCTGAACCAGACAGAGGATTTTTGTGGAGGGTAATAGGAAAACCTGATTTCTGCTTGTTTATACCAACTACTGGGTCACTAAATCTAAGTGAAACATAGCTAATTAGTATCTCCATTCTTCCCCAATCCTTTCATGGCTGTCTTTTATGAAAACTTGAACTATATCCTTATATCAAAGAATCAAAAAACAAAAAACAAAAACAAAAAAATACTCTCAATGCTAGAAGCTACTTTGAAGGTTATCTAATTTAGCTGGTACCTAATCAAGAATTTGTATCAATTTACTACTTATTAAGTACCTATTTTGTGCAAGATACTAGATAATTCAAAGACAAATTACAATATAGCTCTTGTCCTCAAGGATCTTATATTTTACTTAATGAATAAAACCTGTATGTGAATGAATACAAAGTAATTACAAGAGGTAGAGAATGTTAATAACTGGGGGCAATCAGCAAAGGCCAGATTGTTTTAAAGGAAATTTAGTATTTTAAGGGGAAGAATAAGAAAAGTATATTCCAGACAAGACAAATTCCTCTTATACTAAGACTTGGAGGCAGAAGATAGAATGTCACCTATCCACTTTGAAGCATTAGGCCACTTTGATTAGGAGAGAGGGTATGGAAGGGAAAAGTTAAATAAACTATAATGGTAATTAGGAGTCTGATAATAAATTATATAGAACTTTAAAGGTCTAATTATAGAGGGTTTTAAAGGAGTGGCTAAGGATTTTTTGTATTTTTTCCCTAGAAGTACTTGAGGAACCAATGAAGATTTTTTTATCAGAAAATACTGTGTGTGTGAAATTACATTAGGAATATTATTTTGGTGTAATGGGAAATAAAAATTAAAGAGGAGAGAGAATGAAAGCTTTAAGCCCAATTAGAAAGCTATTCCTATAATCTAGGCAAGAGGTAATGAAGACCTGAAGTGGAATGATGATCATAATAGTGGAATGAAGCAAGTAGATATCAGAGATATGGAGGCAAGATAAACAAGAGTTGGCAATTGTCTGGATGTGGAAGATGAGAGAAAGGGAGAAGCAAAGTTGTCTCCAAGATTATAAAGTTAGATGTGACTAAAAATGATCATGCTGTATAAATAAATGGGAAATCTTAAACGAAAAATGAAATTGGAAAAGTGAAATGAGTTACATTTCAGATGTGTTGAGTTTGAAATGCCTATGGGGCATCCAATTAGAAATATATGAGAGGCAAGAGTTGATAATACTGGACTAGAATTCAGGAGATAGATTATAGATGACATAAAAATTTGGGTATAATCTACATTCAGATGATAAATGAAGGCGTGGGAACTGATGAGATGATCAAATGAGACAATTGTTTTTATTCATCCTTTGTTTTCAAAGAGGACCAATGATGATAGGGGTTGAGGTCCCTTTAAGATTCCTAATTGCCCAACCCCCATGGCTGACCTTGATTCACAAATCCTGGTCAAAAGCACCCTTTTGAATATCCGGGGCCCAGCCCCACTATCAGCTCAGCTTCCCCCAGCCCTCACCTTATCTGAGCTAACTGAAAAGCCCACCAAGAACTTGGAGTACCGCCCATCTCCTTTTAGGTACAAAAGGGCTAAACTGGAGCTCTCTCTTTGCAGGAGCCCTTCCCCCTTCCAACACATGGTATCCTTCCGGCCTTGTAAGGGTTCCTGCCCACCCAGCGGCCACCTTCGGCCCTGGCATCTTTCTAACTGAACTTTACTTCCAAATTCCTACAATAAACCTTTTATTTATCAATCTAGATTTTCGGGCCTGTAAATTCATTTACAGGGAACACTGTGCCTCATGGGATTATCTTACTATCTTTGCACCAGCAAACGGGGTTCCCCCTTTCCTTTCCCTCATCAATGATACCTTGTGTCTTGACTTGTACAGAACTTGGATTTAAGTGAGATAGTTACACAAAATTGTCACCCTCTCTCTTCTAATAAAGAGAAAGCAAGATCCAGGAGAGAGCTTTGGCAGGATCCCTTACTAAGTGAACCTGAGGAGAAAAGGAGACAGATAAGTAGGAGAAGGACCAAGAAAACAGAATGAGAGAAGTCAGAAAGTCCCAGATGAGGGTGGGGTTGATAGTTTCAAAAGCTACAGAAAGTATAGGAACTGAAAAAAAAAAAGTCCTTTGGATTTAGAATTCAAGACATCATAGGTTTATTGAAGTGGGCAATTTCAATAAAGTAGTGAAGGTCATGAAGTTCTGGTGAGGAAAGGGAGACAATGTAAACGATGTTTTCTAGAAGTTTGTCAAGAAAACAAAATGAAGAAGAGACATAAAAAATAATTATTTGAGAGGATTGGAAGATTAGGCAAAGGTTTTTTAAAAGGTGGGGAGATAGGAAAGCATTGAAGGAGAGGAGATCAGGGAATGAGGGAAATGACAAGCTTCCAAGAAAAACAAGAAGGGAATGGAGTTAATCCTGAGATGAAGAATATTTTTTTCTTCTCTTTTACAAATTTATCATTTATTTATTTTGACATTCTTTAAAAATACTTTTTTTTTTTTATTAGAAGAACATAGGATAGTTTATCTCTCAGACCTGTGGAAGAGGGAGAAATTTGTAACAAAAAAAAAACTAGAGATTTAACATATTTAACATGTATGGGTCTACCTGACATCTAGGGGAGGTGGTGGGGGGAAGGAGGGGAAAAGTTGGAACAGAAGGCTTTGCAAGGATCAGTGATGAAAAATTATTCATGTATATGTTTTGTAAATAAAAAGATATATATATATGCATATATGTACATATATATAAATGCATATATATATATAAATCAATAACTTTTTTTGTTAAAATTCTTTCTCTCCTTTGATTCCCTTCCCCACCCACTGAAACAGCAAACAATATATCAATTAGACATGTGAAATCATGCAAAACATTTACACATTAGCCATGTTGTAAAGAAAAAAAAGCAAAAAAAACTAAAGAAAATGAAGACATTATACTTTAAATTGCACTCATAGTTCACCAGTTTATTCTCTGATTTGAATAACCTTTTTTTTTTAAATAAATATGTGTTTATTATTCTCTCTTTAAACTCATTGCCATGAAAGTGAGAGATTCAAGCATTCCTCCTCTATCCCCAATGGTTTTTTATTTTTCTTTCATTAGATAATTTTCCCATTTCTAAAGAGAATCTTTTCTACAGAATTCTCCAACAATAGTCATATACCTTTATCTGAAGACTTCGAGTGGGAACAACTCATTATTTCCCCATTCAGACTTTTGCTAATCTTGATTCTGTTCTTTGGAGCCACGCAATTTTGTTCTCTTTAAATATTTGAAAGCAGTTAAAATGCCTTTTGTTCTAAATCTTCTCCAAGCTAAATTTCCATAGTTCCTTTATCTTAGCATATCATAATTTCTGGTATTCTTGCTATCCTAGCCAGATTCCTCTGAATGTTTATTAATGTCCTTGATGTCTTCTGCCCAGAACTATACTCTGGATTTGGGCTGCTCAGGACCATAAATACCAGAACAAGCACTACCTCCCCTTTTCTCCAGTCATGGACTCTACATTTCTCTCAATGTATTTGAAGACCACTTTAGCTTTCTGTACTTATTATACAACAATGTTGATTCATATGGTACAGGACCAAACCATGGATCATATATTTAGTTGTTTTTCATTCACATCTGACTCTTTATGAACCCATTGGGAGTTTTCTTGGCAAAGATATTGGAATAGTTCATTATTTTCTGCTCCAACTAGTTTTATAGATGAGGAAACAGGCAGATAGGATTAAATGTTTTGCTCAAGGTTGCACAGGTAATAAGTATTAGAGGTCACATTCAAACTTCTGAAGATAAATCTTCCTGACTCTAGGCCTAGCACTTTGTGCACTGAACCATCTAGTTGCTTATGGAAGACACCTGGACCACTCACGATCAAATCCCCATGGAGATGAGTGTCAGTGATCCATTGTGGAGATCAGGGTCAGAGACTCCTATGGAGATCAGGTCAGAAACCTCCCCTGGAGCGGACCCCGTGGAAATCAGGGAGAAAGACTCCACATAGAGATCTGTCTCAGAGACCCAGTATCGAGATCAGAGTTCCCCCATGGAAATAAGACTCCAAAACCACCTAGGGCAAAGAACCACTGTGGAGATTGGGGTCACAGAGTAACCTTGATCAGGGGCATAAATGAAGGTTAAGGTGCAGAAGTCACTATTAAGAATATAATCTAAAAGCCTATAATTACCAAAATTCTGGTTTTTTTTGAGGGGAGGGGTGGACCTGTGACTTCTTAGATGTAGGAAATTCCTAGTAAGGAAATGGCCTCCACTGATATACCTTGACAACTGTTCTAAATTTTAAAGGTCTTAAAAAGTTGCCTGCTTTGTTTCTTTGGGTGGATTCTTATGCAAGATGCACATGACCAGCTTAGAAATAGCTATTGTCCACGTGGGTGTTTCTCTTTTATTGTGGTTGTTATTAGTTCCATTTTGACTTTTAGGATTAACTACACTGAGGATGTTTGTGGATGCCAGAATCTTGGTTAATACCATTTTTTTCTTGCTTGCTCCTTCAAACTTCCTGATTTTACTCAAACATTTCACAATAGGTTTTTGGTCCAAAAACAAAGTAAAACAACAGCAAGCAGCAAGAACAAAAACTAAAAGTATTAATGAAGTCTGATGATCTTTTAAGGTAGACTGATAGCTCATTTAATTAAAAATATTTGAAAGCACCTATTAGGTATGAGGCACTGTGCTAGGAATCTCAAAATGCTTAAGTTGATTTTGTATCATGCATAGGGGAGGTTCAATCATTGATTCAGAATCAATAAGCATGCAACATTTCAATGAAATGGTCAATTTTATCTAATATCTCTTGCTTCTTCATAGTGGGTGAATATACAAATTGTACGAAACAGTGAAACGCAGGCTATCTCTGTATGTGTGTGTGTGTGTGTGTGTGTGTGTGTGTGTGTGTGTGTGTGTGTGTGTGTATGTGTGTGTGTGTGTGTGTGTGTGTGTGTGTGTGTGTGTGTGTGTGTGTGTTTTCCTGTGTGCTTCCACTTATAACATTAAGGGATAATTGAAGCTTTAATTGCCTCTGATGGAGAGGTTGTAGCTGATAGGATCCAGATGGGGGCAGCGATGATGTGCATGCCCCTCTACTTAGTATTACAGATTGGAAACTAGAGGACTTTCAATAAATGGGGAAGAAGCTAACTATTATCTTAAAGCCAGAATTGAGTCAAGAGGGTTCTAACAGTCAAGTCATCCTCCAAAACCAGGAAGTCAGACTAAGGGTGGGGAGAAGAGTGTCAAAATACCACAGTATGAAGAGGAAAGGAAAAATTAACAAAGGTCATACATCATTGCAAAAGGTCAATTGGCTTGCTGGACAGGAAAATCCTATGAGGTAATCTTAAAATTACCTTGAAGAAGTTCATCTCCTATTCATTTTACAGTAGACCAGAATTAGGGACAATCAACTGAAGTGGAATGGGTATTCAGAAAGATGATATTCTCATACTTCTTCTTTTACAGACACCAATCTTAATCTTGATAGTAATGTTAAGAACAGAGAAGAAAGCTTCTTTCTTGTAATCATGATCCTTACACCAGCAACATTTTTCTCCCATTGAAATATTGATATCATCATTTCTGCTATCCTACTATACTGGTTATAGAAGGGAAAGAGAACAGATATTGAAAAAGGCAGTGAGGTGGTTTTTGTTGTCTATTGGTTACATAACTTTTATAACAAACTCAAATCTCTGATAAGCTATACAGTGAAAGGTACATTATCTTTGAGAACTGTATCTATAGAATCTGAAAATCTGTTAGGATAAGACACAGGGTGGGGGAGGGAGGCAGTGAGGTCCTTTCTCAAACTGAACTGCCAGGTATTACAACTCTACTGCAGAAACCACAACTCCTTTGGATTGGCTGCATTGTTTGAATGCTAAATGTATGCTTGCCAAAAAGATTACTTTATGGAAAACTCACATAAGGCAAGCACTCACAAGATGGTCAGAAAATGTGATATAAGGACACTCTAAAGGTCTCTCTAAAGGACTTTAGAATCAGTTGTATGACACGGGAGACACTGGTACAGGACTGCTCAGCATAGTGTGCCCTCATCAGAGAAGGTGCTGTATTCTATGAGTAAAGCAGAATTAAATTGGTCCAAAAGAAATGTGAGATACACAAAATTAGAGAAGCCAACCCAAATATTCATATGAACTATCTGTATCTGACCTGTGGCAGAGCATTGTGAGCTCATGCTGGTTTGATCATCCACAGTCGGACACACTGCAACCCAGCTCTTAATACAGTGATATCATTTTGATTCTCTTAGAGAACATACAATAACCAACCAACCAACCAACCATGTAGTAATAATCTAGGAAATGTTGATATAGTATCTTTTATGTTTATTTCTATATTCTGTTTTCCAGAAATTTTCAAAGATGAAAAGCAGAGAGTAATGATAAAATTCTAGCTCTAGATTATGCCATCTTTTTCATGCACAAGTTATATCACTTCAAAATTTAGCCATTCAGTATCAAAAGCAAAGAAAAAATGTTGAATAAAAATTAGAAATCTAATCCATAAATTCAGGGAACTTCCTTTCTTTTCAAATCATGTACTTACTTCAGATTCCCAAAGGAACAGCTGCACATTTTCCAACCAAAAATAAGTGGGTTGATATATGAGACTGAAAGCAGCACCAGACTCTTACTTCTGACTTTGTCAATAAAAGTTCAAATCAGTAAAGAAAGAATTAGAAAACTCAGCTTCTACTGTGAATTGCCTACAGTTATTTATTGATGATGCAAAAGGGAGGATTTCAGATTCCATCACCACACCTTCCATCTCTCAAAATCAACTGGCAACATTTGAATAAAGTGAAAATTAGCATAAGAAATGCATTGTTTTAAAATTATATATCTTTTGTTTCTATGTTATCTGCATTTTTTGGACACATTTCTCCCATTTTTTTCATTTTAACAGTTAAAAAAAATTATTCCTTTTTATTTCCTATTGGTGTTTTATCCCTTTTAAGTTTCCATATTTCTATTCTCTATAGCTAAACAATTAAAATGAGGGCCAGAGAAATTAAATAAGCTTATTGAAGCAGCATTGGTAGTAAGGAACTTTGTCCAAAGTTAGTATACAGCCCAAAAAAACACTGTTACATCCTGTTCTGCTTCTAGACTGCTTCTAGACTGCTTCTAGACTTTCAGCCCTCACATGTACAAAGAAACCAGAAGTTAAAGAATTGTATAATGACACTAGATTTGTTAAAGAGTTACTATGAGAATATTCTTCCTATTCTAACACCTTGTGCTTTAACACATATAAGTTGTTATTTATTTATTTATTTATTTTTATTGTGGTGTCTAGCATTATTTTGCATAGAGGATTGTACTTTCAGGAATGTTTTAGCACATGTGAGTAAGTTTAAAGTTACAATTACAATGGTGCTGAAAGGAAATCGTGCAGTAATTATAAAGAAGCAAAATAACTGGTGGTAGATGAAATGTGTGGAACCAACTGATCCACAAAATGTCTTTGCTGAAACATCCTTCTTTGGCAAACTGAATTAGCAATCTTTTAAACTAGGGAAGATGTGTTAGAGGTAGGATGGGCACTGCACTGACCATACAATAAATATTTAGCTTCCTTTATAGTTTAACACAACTATTTTGCCTAAACTGAAATTGTAATTTGAAGAAGAAAAATTGGAAGGAAAATTTAAGCAAAACTTTAAATTCCCTCCCCAAATAAAAGTTTATTTAATATTAAGGGCTATAATTCTTGCCTTTTCTAATCCAGTGAGCCATAGAATGTTACAGTTTGAAGGATCATCTAGTCTAGCCCTCTCATTTTACAGATTGAAATAATTTTATACATTGTAGGGATTATCATAGTCACTATTGAATTTTATTTTCTATTTAACAGGTATGTGATTGTGGGTTTAAAAAAACTACTCTTTAACTGTATTTTGAGAATTAAAATAGCAAGATTTAAAAATATCAGTCTTTGGAGTTTTTGTTGCGGGGGAGGAGAAAGTATCTTAACTTGTACAAAAGAGAAGGTGGAACATGTGCTGAACAGATGTTCTCCTCAAATGCATGCCAGAACAAATTAAAAATCAGACCCCAGCTTACTTGTAATTTAGATGATAAACTCATCTCTATAGTTGCATGAAGGCCTGGTAGGGGGTGGGGGAATGATGCTTCTCCATAGGAAACTTAGAGTTTTGTAAATTATGGGAATCAGCTTTCCAAATGCAACCTAGGCTCAATTACTTAAGCAGAAATGTTTTTTTGTTTGGGGGCTGTCTAAAATTGAGAAATCCTGATGTGAAACTAGCAGTACCTGGGAACCTGAGAATGAAATATTAGTAAGTTATGGACACCAAACAGAAAAGCACAAGGAGCATTTCTGAGAAAAATTATTGGAAAGTATGATGAATTATCCAAATAGCACTCAGGATAATGATTTGTTTAAAAAATGACACATGTTGCTATCTTACCATAGGGGAAGAGGTGAGAAGGAGAGGGGGAATTTACACTTCAAAATTTAAAAAAAATGTTAAAATTGTTTTTTCATGTTAATTGAAAAAAATGAAACATTGCAAAAAGAAAAAAGTGACATTTTTCTGGAGCTATTTTGATTTTACTTCTATGCAAAAATCCATGTTAGTCCAAGTGAATTTTAAGCATTTCTCTTTTTAGGAAAGTCAATTGAACTGGCTTCTTTGCAGTTCATTTGGGCAACATTTCAAACAGATATTTCCACTGACAGTAGTAAACAGACCCTTTATCTTATAAGTTAAATAAACTGTGAGATCCACTAACACACAACAAATGTCCAAAAGAAAGAAATATAAACTGTGTAACACTGACATTTCAAGCTAAGGTAATGCAATGACTTGGATAACATAAATTGCTTCCTCACTCCCACCCCTCACCCCCGAATTGAAAATAAGAACTATTTAAGTTTATTAATATCCTTTTTAATATTTGAACAATGTAAGAGGCTGTGGGAAAAAAGTCCAATAATACCCCATCTTATATATGAGGGGGTCAGAAGCAGAAATAAAGAATAACCATTTAGTTCCATGTGATGATTTAGCAGCAGTTTCCCCTAAATTCATGACCATAAAGAGCAAGGACTTAGGATCACTGTGAACAAGATAGAGGAGAAAAAATAGAAATTGGAGAATCAGTTGCATAATAACTTTTCACTCCCTTTAACCTAAAATCTGCTGGTTAAATCAGGGTGGTTCTGATTTTGACTGGTAAGATTAAGAAAAGTGTTTAGGAGTAACAAAAGCCATGAAATTTTCATAAGAGGAGATTTTATTCTAGTAGGGTTATTTTTGAGGCAAAAACACAGTTTGTATGTTTTGAGTTTCAAAATTTGTGTATCTGAATTTTTCTATAAAATAGTAAACCAAATTAAAAGAAAAAAATAATATGTGTATGGCAGCTTTTGCTTGTTTAAATTCCTAGATAATTTGAACTAGAAATTACTTTATAGAGAACCTACCATAACTTTTTTGTTTTACTGATGAGAAGATGAAGACTAAGGGATGCTATTTGACTGACTCAGGATCATAACATTAGTAAGATAGATTGAATCTGAACCCAAATTGTAAAACTTACATGGTAGTGTTCTGTGCACAATAAAAGAGAAGACTTTCTTGTCCCAACTGTGATTATCAATGGCTTTGAACATGCATGAATAATGCATACTTTCTACCAAATGTCTGTCAAGAGAAAATGAAGATTATTCAGACTTCTGGGAGTATAGTTAAAAAGCTATGGCCTGACAAACTTTTATTTCTCAAAGATACTGGGCAACTTTTTTTTAAAAGAAATCTTAGCTGCTGAACTATAATTGAGTCAGCAGCATTATTTAAAAGAATAGATCTGGGGGCAGCTAGGTAGCACAGTGGATAGAGCACCAGCCTTGAAGTTAGGAGGACCTGAGTTCAAATCTGGGGCCAGACACTTAATACTTTGTAGCTGTATGACTGGGCAAGTCACTTAACCTCAATTGCTTCAGAAAAAAAAAAAAAAAGAAAAAAAAAAGAAGGAATAAATCTGAACAATTTCTCTTATGACTGTATTGTGCTCTCTGTTACTACAGCAAGATAAGTAGGCCTTTTAGACAGATACCAGATTGGTTATCTTAAAGAAATTTCTGAAGAAGAAAATGTTCTGGGTTGGAGCAAAAATAATATTATTGCTTACTGAAAAATGATTTCGGGGGTGGGGAGTGGTTTTATTTTTTAACTATTAAATTTAGAACTAATATTTTAAAATTTGAGAGAAATATCAATGAGTTTGCATGAAAAATTTATAATATTTAAAATCCTATTGTAAGATGTTAGAATCTTATCAAGAATTCTTCAGATTCACTAATAAAGCCAGCAAAAGATTTTTATTCATGATCTGGCAAGTCTGAATGTCCAGAAGAAGGCACAACTTAA
The DNA here is from genome assembly GCF_048593235.1 of Sminthopsis crassicaudata. NCBI lineage: Eukaryota > Metazoa > Chordata > Mammalia > Dasyuromorphia > Dasyuridae > Sminthopsis > Sminthopsis crassicaudata. The sequence continues at coordinate 429,416,054 of NC_133619.1, read as the reverse complement.
AATCACCAAAACATGATTTTTTTATACCTTGTTCCTAAAACTCAAGTTCCTCTCTTGATTCCCCATTATTTGGATACTGCAGAGGTTACAGCCTATCCAGAGAGCCTAATTTCCCCACAAGAGTATGAGTCCACATCACTTTTATCAGTATTTCACCTTACTTTCTTTTACCCTTTTAGGGTATATCCCTTCTGCATCTAAAAGGCAGTTGCTTATTTTAATTCATGATTTCCCTCTGTAAATTTTATATCCATTGTTCCATTAGCCTCCCCTTTAGGCTTCATTTCTCTGATTTAAGATTTATTTCTCTACATTTCTCTGATTTAAATTTTTTAACTCAGTGGAAAGTAGACGCTCATCCAATTCTCACACAATAAAGCAATATAATCTTTACAAAGCAGTTTACAATATTTTTCATCATCTCAACAGTCCTATGAGATATTAAATGCAAATGTACTACTATAATAGATGATAAGCTCCAAATTTTCTTGAGAGGATATTCTGCCTTTATCAGGTGTCAAAGGCAAGCTTTTAATCCTAATCCAAGTACTGTGCTCAATCTAGGTGCCACAGTTTAAGGATAAACTGACAGTTGTGCAGAGGACAGTCAGACTGATGGAGGGTCTTGAAGCCATGTCACAAAGATTATTTGAAAGAACTTGGAATATTTAACTTGAAGAAAGGAAGACTGAGGGGGAAGAGAAGAGATAATAGCTATATTTAAGTAGCTGATGGATTGTCATATAAAAGAGGGATTAAATTTATTCTATTTGGCCCCAGAGAATAGAACTAGAAAAAGTGGATAGGAACTAAGAAAAGTCAGAATTAGGGTTATAATCAGGAAAACAACAACAACAACAACAACAACAACAAAAAAGAAAAGAAAAAAAAAAGAAAAAACAATTAGATGATTCACTTGATCTTTGTTTGAATCAGTTTTTTCATCTGAAAAATGGACATGATAGTGATAGGGATTTAATTCCCAAGAGTTTTGTGAAGATTGGATGAGATGACAATTATAAAGAGCTTAGCATAGTGCCTGGTGCTATATAAAGATTAGTTATTAATACTATTAAGTGGAACAGTCTTCCTTTAGAGGTTGTGGGTTTCTCATCTTCAAGGGAAGGGTGGATCATTACTTGACAGATTTATAAACAATGTTTTCTGTATATGTTGGACTAGATGGCCTTTGGAGTCTCTTCCAATTCTCAAATTTGGTGATTCTATGAATTAAACAGTTTCATTTTACAGTATGCCTTGGTAAAAGGTTTTTTATTTTTATTTTTTATTTTTTTTAGCTCCTGATTTAGAACCATTTTAGCAAAACTTTTTTCTTATCTGGAGGACATTTGACCTGGATCATGATTGATGAGCAAAACATCAACAGGAAGTGATAGGGAGAGTATGTGAAAGTATCAATTTATTCCTTTGTGCTACATCACTAAAGTAATGATCAGCACTACATTAAAGCAGTATAAAAACCCAAATTTCTTCAAAATGTTAGTGAGATATGATGGTTCTTATTTTAACCCTGCAACAGTGCAGTTGTCAAAGAATCATAGATCTAAAGATGAAAAGGACTTTAGAAACTATCTAATTTTAACATTTTAATTTTGTAGATGAGAAAATTGAGGTCTACAGAGGTAAAAGTTACATAGGTCATAGAAGTATCAAATATTAGAAAAAGGATTTTAATTTCAACTTTTGTTATAGTTGTGAATGGGTATGAACTGATTACTTTAGAAGTTTTGTTAACAAATAGTGATGTTGTTTAGAAAATGACATCTAAAATATCATCAATGTAATTCAAAGAATAATGCATTATAATGACTATTGGGGATGCTATTATCACCTCAGTAACTCCATTATATTAGTTCTATGGAAAATATATTAGAGGTTATATGCTTTAAAATTCTTCATGTATATTTTTTTTTTTTTTGGGGGGGAGAATTTGGCTTTTTTCTCCATAATAGTGAAACTATACAAAACAGGACAATCTGAGCAGTAGTTTTTTTTTTTTTTTTTTTTTTTTTTGTTTTGTTTTTTTTTTATTCTTTTGGGTTTTTTTGAAGCTATGCTAACAAATAGTGATATGTATCAGAGAATAGCAATATCTAAGCCATTATAAATGTAATCCATAGAATGATATATTATGATGATTTGGAAAAGCTATGACTTTTTTCATACAAGTTAATATGAAATATATTCAGCTACAAAAAACTTTTTTTCCGATATTAAAAATAGTAAAATCAAAAATAAATTAAAATGACAAAAATATGCTTACTATGTTGAAAAACTGAAATGGTCTTATTAATAATTTAATCATAATCCTTGGATGGTAAATATCACTTACTACATCAACTTGCTCTTCCATTGCTTAATGACTCTCATATTTTATATTTTGTGAATTGATTGGATCATGGTACATGAAAATAATTTAAACTGATTTGAATCTCTACTTAAGGAAAGATAGGGAGGGGAGAAAAGAAGAAAAGAAAGAAAAATACATAATGATAAAACTTAACGATCTATATGCACAGCAACAATAAAACATTTTTTAAAAGTTGGTTTGTTTATTGTTTGATTTTGTCTTATTAAATGCTAAGAGTTTTGGGTCAGATTTTACATTTATTTTGCATTTTTGTTTCTAAATATTTAGCTTATGCTTTTAAAATGCTGTGAGAGGCTGAGTTGCTCAGGAGGATAATCTTTAGTAGTTTATGCTAAAAAATAGTTGTTGATCTGTATTGGAAAAAGGTGTTTCTTTCTCATAAGTACCATAAGTAGTTTTACTCTCTGTGACCCTTTACAAAAATTATTGGGAGACCCAAAAGCTTTTGTTTATGTGAGTTATAGCTATCAAAACTGATCATACTATAAATTAAAACTGATAAAATTTAAAAATACTTAATTTATGTGAACAAACAAGATTTATTATATTAACATAAATAATATTTTAAGATGCAAAATAGATATATTTCCAAATAAAAACATTAGTGAGAATAATTCCATTATTTTATATAATTTTGTAAAACTCTTTACTGTCTGGTTTAATAAAAGACAGCTGGGATCCTCATCTCTGCTTTTGTGTTTAATCTCTTGGGTTATGTTATTTTGGTTGATGTGAATAAAAATAATTTGATCTTTCATAGACATGTAATTGGAAAAGGAAAGAAAACTTTAATAGGCATAAGTATGAAAATAGTTGTGCCCTTGCAGACCTCTTGAAAGTTTCTTTGAGCAGACCAAACTTTTTGAAAACTGTTGCTCTACATTGATAAAATTGTGGGTCTGAACAAAAAAAAAAGCCATTCAAAATGTTTGTATATTAAGAAGAAACTATTTGCTTTTTGGAAAAGGTTCATGGTGACATTTGACTGGAGCTGGACCTTGAGAGATAGGTAGAATTCTGATAGCTAGAAATCAGAAAAGGGATAAGGGATATTCTAAGCATTAGGAATTAGCTGCAACAATAAAGCCTTTGGTATGCAATTAATTAGCTAAAAAGCATTTCCTAGACATCTAATACATGCCTGGTCCTAGAAAAAACAAAACCAAAAGATTCTGTCCCTCAAGGAACTTATGTTCTACTAGGAAAACCAAATAAATAGATAAGAACAATATAACAAAAAAAAGTAATCACAAGGTAATTTTGGGAAGTGGGGAACACTAAGAGCTGTATGAGACTCTTGAGCTGATCTTTGAAGGAAATTAGATTCTAAAAGGAGAAGATGAAGATGAAGAGTAATTCATTTTAGGACTTTAGAACCTGTGTAAAGACTTGAAGGCAAAATAGGCCTGTGTGTGAATGGCTTACAGGAATTATAATATGCGTGAAGAGGAATAATGTATAATAATATTGGAAAAAGTAGCTGATGCCAGACTGTGAATGACTTTAGATGATAAGTAGAGAAATTTGTATTTTATCCTAGAAGCAATAGGGAACCATAGAATTCTTTGAGTATGGAAGTAACTGTCTATTATGAATATCACTTTGGTAGCTCTTTGGAGGATAAATTGGAAAGGGAAGCTTAAGTGAAGACAATAAATTAGGAGGATATCAAACAGTTCAAGGGAAACATGATGATGGTCTGAAGTAGGATAGTAGCTGTGTGATTAGACAAAAGCAGATGTAGATGAGAGTCATTATACAGAATTGACAAGATTTACTTATTGTTTGGATATTGACAGTGAGAGTCAAGATCCAAAAACCTCTGGACAGTTTTAATCATTGGGCTGAATTGAATAAGATGAAATTCAATAAGGATAAAAGTAAAGCATCACACTTGGGTACAAAAAAAAGCCAATTTTTAAATTAGAAAATGAAAGAAACAGACTTAGTAATTATTCTGAATAAAGATGTAGAGTTTTTAGGATTCTATAAGCTCAACATGTCAACTAATGTATTGGCCAAAATTTCTAATGTGATCTTGGGCTGAATTAAGGAAGGAACAGGTTCCAAGAATAGGGAAGTAATAGTCCCTCTAAATTCTACCTTTGTCATAAATCTTTTAGAAGAGAAGTATCAAACTTGCCTCCTTAAAAACATCTGGCAAAATTATTGAGTGCAGCCTAAACCAGATTAAAATATAATTAGAAAATGTTAAACAAAGTAAAAATACAATTCAATACACATAATACTTATTTGCATTTTAAAGATCAATATGTGAATCATAGGCAATTTGTTTCTATTTCAAGTTAACATCCCTGTTCTAGATTATTGTGTTTAGTTCTGGATTACCAGAGTTTAAGAAAGACTGATAAACTGGTGAAGAATTGAGGATCAGTTGAAAGACCTGGTTATGTTTATACTGCAGAAGAGAAGGCTACTAGAGGAGAGAAACAAATAGCTATCATGTAGATGAGAAATAAGAGTTGTTCTGAATAACTCTAGAAGACAGAATCAAGAATAGTGAATAGAAGTTGCAAAAAAACAAAACAAAACAAAACAAAACAAACAAAAAAACCAATTTGGGTGTGATATTAGGAAAACTTCCTAAGAATGAGAATTATCCAAAAGGGGAATGGATAGCCTTGAGAAGTGGGTACATTTCCCATTCCAGCAGGATATGGACAGCAATTTATTGTCTATGTTAGAGTGGGCATTCCTTTCATGTATGGGTTGGACTGCATGACTTGTAAGGACTCTTTCAACCCTTCAATTTTGTAATACTGTCATTCTTAGGAGTGAAAAATCAAGGGTAACTCTTAATTACCAATCTTTGGTCCTTACAAGGGTGGTTGTTGTGATAAGGAAGCCACTTGTCAATGGCTGCTGGAGGTCTAACTCAGACCTGTAGAATGGATCTCTTCATGTGAGAGGAGAAGGAGGAAGAGGAAGAGAACAAGGAAGAGGAAGAGGAGAACAAAGAGGAAGAGGAGGAAGAGGAGGAGAAGGATGATACAAGGAGATTGACAGGCAGTTGTGTTGTCTAACCCCTCTCCTCTTCTCTCTTGCCTCCAATTTATTTCATTCCTAATCCAAAAAAAAACATTTGCAAAGGCTACTTTGCAACTCCTTCAAATTTATGATTCACAGCTGGGAAGGCCCTCAGAGAACTGACCTGCCCCTTCACTTAGGCATGGTCCTTCATAGGTGGTGGTACTCTTGACCGCGATAGGGACATTTTATAAAAGAGTAGATATCCAAGTGTAAATATTCAGTAAACAATTGATGATTAATGACTCACGAGAGAGACTAAGGATGTATATATTGAATGAAGAAGAGTTGAAGTAATCCCTGAAACAGTACACAGATAGAGCAGGGTCTAGGGTAAGATCTTTGAGAATATTCACACACAGAAGGTGAAAGATGATCTAGCAAAGAAGACTAAATAGGGACCAGGAGGAGTATTGGAGGAAAAAATAAGGGAAAATAATGTCATTAAAACCCAAAGAAGAAAGTATCCAGAAGGAGAGTTTGGTCAAATACTGCAAAAAGGCCAGGAAAGATGAGGAGTTAGAAAAGACTATTGGATAGTCCAGATTGACTGGTGTTAGATGTGTAAAGAATATTCATTACTTGGTAAAGTCAAGCTGGAATCATATTTTGGAGAAAACTTGCATAATAAGCTAAAAAGTTGGGACTTTATATTACCTAGTCAAATGGAATCACTGGACTTTGTGTGCATGTGTATGTGTGAGTAAGAGAGTCATATGACCAAAGTTATTCTTTTTTTATATAATATTATCCCTTGTATTCATTTTTCCAAATTATCCCCTCCCTCCCTACACTCCCTCCCCCCGATGACAGGTAATCCCATACATTTTACATGTGTTACAATATAACCTAGATACAACATATGTGTGTAAATACCATTTTCTTGTTGCACATTAAGTATTAGCTTCCGAAGGTATAAGTAACCTGGGCAGATAGACAGTAGTGCTAACAATTTACATTCACTTCCCAGTGTTCCTTCTCTGGGTGTAGTTATTTCTGTTCATCATTGATCAATTGGAAGTGAGTTGGATTTTCTTTATGTTGAAGATTTCCACTTCCATCACAATACCTCTTCATACAGCATTGAAGTATACAGCGATCTTCTGGTTCTGTTCATTTCACTCAGCATCAGTTGATGTAAGTCTCTCCAAGCCTCTCTGTATTCCTCCTGCTGGTCATTTCTAACAGAGCAATAATATTCCATAACCTTCATATACCATAATTTACCCAACCATTCTCCAATTGATGGGCATCCATTCAACTTCCAGTTTCCAGCTACAACAAAAAGAGCTGCCACAAACATTATGGCACATACAGGTCCCTTTCCCTTTTTTAGTATTTCTTCAGGATATAATCCCAATAATAGCAATGCTGGGTCAAAGGGTATGCACAGTTTGATAACTTTTTGGGCATAATTCCAAATTGCTCTCCAGAATGGCTGGATTCTTTCACAACTCCACCAACAATGTATCAGTGTCCCAGTTTTCCCACATCCCCTCCAACATTCATCATTGTTTGTTCCTGTCATCTTAGCTAACCTGACAGGTGTGTAGTGGTATCTCAGAGTTGTCTTAATTTGCATTTCTCTGATCAGTAGTGATTTGGAACACTCTTTCATATGAGTGGAAATAGTTTCAATTTCATCATCTGAGAATTGTCTGTTCATATCCTTTGACCATTTATCAATTGGAGAATGGTTTGATTTCTTATAAATTGGGGTCAGTTCTCTATATATTTTGGAAATGAGACCTTTGTCAGAACCTTTACTTTTAAAAATATTTTCCCAATTTGTTACTTCCCTTCTAATCTTGTTTACATTAGTATTGTTTGTACAGAAACTTTTTAGTTTGATGTAATCAAAATCTTCTATTTTGTGATCAATAATGATCTCTAATTCTCCTTTGGTCATAAATTCCTTCCTCCTCCACAGGTCTGATAGGTAGACTATTTTCTGTTTCTCTAATCTATTTATTATCTCACTCTTTATGCCTGAATCATGGACCCATTTTGATCTTATCTTGGTATATGGTGTTAAGTGTGGATCCATATCTAATTTCTGCCATACTAATCTCCAGTTTTCCCAACAGTTTTTTCCAAATAATGAATTTTTGTCCCTAATGTTGGTATCTTTGGGTTTGTCAAAGATTAGATTGCTATAGATGTACCCTTTTTTGTCCTTTGTATCTAATCTGTTCCACTGATCTACCGGTCTATTTCTTAGCCAGTACCAAATGATTTTGATGACTGCTGCTATATAATATAGCTTTAGATCAGGTACACTTAGACCACCTTCCTCTGACTTTTTTTTTCATTAGTTCCCTTGCAATTCTCGACCTTTTATTCTTCCATATGAATTTTGTTGTTATTTTTTTTTAGGTCATTAAAATAGTTTCTTGGGAGTCTGATTGGTATAGCACTAAATAAATAGATTAGTTTGGGGAGTATTGTCATCTTTATTATATTCGCTTGGCCTATCCAAGAGCACTGAATGTCTTTCCAATTATTTAAATCTGACTTTATTTTTGTGGCAAGTGTTTTGTAATTTTTCTCATATAATTCCTGACTATTCTTTGGTAGATAGATTTATACTCTCAACATTTGTTTGGAATGGAATTTCTCTTTGTATCTCTTGCTGTTGCATTTTGTTGGTGATATATAAAAATGCTGAGGATTTATGTGGATTTATTTTGTATCCTTCCACATTGCTAAAATTCTGAATTATTTCTAATAGCTTTTTAGCAGAGTCTTTGGGGTTCTTTCTGTAAGTATACCATCATGTCATCTGCAAAGAATGATAGTTTGATTTCCTCATTTCCTACTCTAATTCCTTGAATCTCTTTCTCGGCTCTTATTGCTGAGGCTAGCGTTTCTAGTACTATATTGAATAGTAATGGTGATAGTGGACAACCTTGTTTCACTCCTGATCTTACTGGGAAAGGTTGCAGTTTATTTCTATTGCATATTATGCTTACTGACGGTCTTAAATATATGCTCCTGATTATTCTAAGGAATAGTCCATTTATTCCTATACTCTCAAGAGTTTTTAGTAAGAATGGATGTTGGATTTTGTCAAATGCTTTTTCTGCATCTATTGAGATGATCATATGGTTTTTATTAATTTGATTATTAATATGGTCAATTATACTAATAGTTTTCCTAATATTAAACCAGCCCTGCATTCCTGGTATGAATCCTACTTGATCATAGTGTATTATCCTATGGATGATTTTCTGAAGGCTTTTTGCGAATATCTTATTTAAGATTTTAGCATCAATATTCATTAAGGAAATTGGTCTATAATTTTCTTTCTTAGTTTTCGATCGACCTGGTTTAGGTATCAGTACCATGTCTTTATATTCCAGTGGGGGGGAGGGGAAGACAACACACAAAGGAGAGGTGAGAAGGTAGGGGATAGGTGAAAGTATCTGGCATGGAGTCATAGTTTTAAAATCCAGAAAATTAAGACAGGGTCAAGAGGAGAATAGAAAGAGAAAGTCAGATTAGATCCTTCTCCAAAATGGAAACTCTAGGAGAAATGATGCAACAAGGCAGAATCAAAGGTGAGAATATTATCTATGCATATTTATACAGTTATCTTGCTGTCCAAGAAAGATTGGATCTAGAAAGAAAGTAAAATAACTTGAGAAGGAAAAACAAAAATGCAAGCAAACAATAACAGTAAGAATGGAAATGCTATGTTGTGGTCCACACTCATTTCTCATAGTTCTGTCTCTGGGGATAGCTGATTATCTTCATTACTGAACAATTGGAACTGGTTTGGATCATCTCATTGTTTAAGAGAGCCACATCCATCAGAAATGATCATCATATAGTATTGTTGTTGAGGTGTTAATGATCTCTTGATTCTGCTCATTTCACTTAGAATCAGTTCATGTAAGTCTCTCCAGGCCTCTCTGAAATCATCTTGTGGTCATTTATTACAAAACAATCTATAACATTCAAATATCACAATTTATTCAACCATTCTCCAATTGATGAGAAACCATTCAATTTCCAGTTTCCGGCCACTACAAAAGGGCTGCCACAAACATTTTTGCACATATGGGTTCCTTTCCCTTTTTAAAGATCTCTTTGGGATATAAGCCCAGGAGTAACACTGCTGTATCAAAGGGTATGCACAGTTTGATAACTTTTTAAAGCTCCTTGTCCATTTAAATTTAATAGCATTATAAAGGAAATCAATTGTTAAAATTGCAACATTATTATAAAACAAAATAAAAAAGCAAAATATATATATATTTAAAAGTCCACAGATACTAGGTAAAAAACCTTTGTCTTATATAACCTTCCCACAGGCATATAACAATCATTTGATTTATATTTTTTTTCTAATATATCCTTTAAAATTCTGAATTTCTTCACAGTTCTACCTTGACAGAGGTTCTTCAAAAAAGTTCATTCATCTGAAGGGGAATTCCCTGATACTCAAAATAACTTATATCTCTATTCAACATTTTACCTTAGAGGTTGTTGTTTTTTTTTTTTAAAGTTAATTTTTTTTAAAGTTGGTTTCCCTTACAAGATTTTTATTCTTTCTTGTTCACCAGATGGAATGTCTGTGTTCAAAAAGGGAAGTACCTTACAATAGAAAAAGGGGAAGGCAAATGCAGAATAAGAGATGAAAGATGAAGTAAAGAGGAACTGATAAATAGAGAAAAAATGTAGAAGAGGTTGGATGAAGGTTTTTGGATGAGAGTTAGTTTTGGAAAATGGAGGGATAACTCTCCCTCTGAAATAGGAGAAAAGTAGGCAAGGATGGATATCGATATTTTTTGAGGTGAGGACAATGATTACATGATTTCTTTTTTAACACTTACATTTAGTTATTGTATCAATTTGTCATAATGTATTTATACATTTGATGGTAAGCTTTCTAATTCCTTCCCTGATAATTCCTTAATTTCACCTAATCATACTTCAGCAGAGGAAGGACTAATTTTGACATAAAAATATAGAATAGATTGGATTTAAAGGTGCCGACCATTGTACAAGAAATTATAGTATTTTCATAGTTGAATGATGTGTTCAGTATAGATTTATGGGAGAAAAGCTCTATGATTATTTTTTCTATGATGTCATCTCAGCAAAAATGCCTTACCTTTGAGATAATTGTCTACTTAGCTTACTGTCAAAGATAGACGTATTGGTAGGGACTTGTGAACTATTATTTTAGAAAGCAAATCTAAGGTATACCATGAATTTAGGAGGAATTTTTCCATTGAGCACCCACTTTGGACCCAGATCTTATTCACCATAAAAGTGTTCCTATGACTATTTGGATATACGTTTCACCTTTGTTTGTGCTTTTCATCTCCTTAGGATAAATGCTTGCATTTCATATTGATTATATAAACTTGGTCTCATAGAAAACAGTTAACCACTTTCGATAATGTCTGTGTCTAAATAAAGGTAAGCTCTAATTGACAGATTTTAAAAAGTGGAAATACAGAATTTGACTCTGTAAACCAAACTTTTCACAGTATTCAACTTGAACAAGATTTAAACTCTGTGTCAAAAACATTACTCGTCAAAATTAGTGTTATTTGTTTTGTTCACTGTATTTTGGGAGGGAGTGGGTGTGGTCTCATTGTCTTTTTGTTTCTTATTTCATTTTGGAACTATCCATATCTGCACTGAAATTTGAAGAAGTTAAATTAAGGAATTATTTGAAAACACTATATAAACAAACAGGATAAATTCCTCCAATCCTTAAAGCTATGAATGCTAAAAAGTAAATCCCTCAACTTCCCCTCCTCTCCAAACATATGGATATTTGAATTAGGCTAATAACTGGAGTCTCTAGTCATGCATTTTATGTCATCTATCACTGAAACTTCTCAGCCCTTAGAAATGTAGGACTGGAATATAAATGAGCAGGCTGTTCCAAATGGTAGGGGACCACCTGTCTAAAAATGGCAGCAGTCCAGAAACCCAGCATCTAATTTATGCTTTACCACTGATATGGGCCTACTCCTGAATGGTCATTCTTGGAACTATTTGTCAAAAAAAAAAAAAAAAAAAACACATTGTGGGGGGAAAAAAACGAAAAACAACTTGTCTTTATGATAAGTCTAAAATGGCAAAACCCACTTCCTGCACTTGGTAATTCAAAAGTAGGTGTTAGGATCTGAGGAAGCAGTTGGGGAAGCAGTTAGGTTTGCCTCATAATCTGGAAGTTTTGACACTCTCTCTAACCCTTTGACTTTAGTTTCTAACCCAGAATCTGTTTGTTTCAGTAAAAGATAATCCAGTAATTTAATTCTTACTATTTACATGGCATTGCACCTTTGCCTATTCTCTTTCATGCCTATGGCTTCCCTCAAAAATGGTCTCTAATTTAATTGGTTTATATCTTGTTTATTCATAAATGCATGTTGTCTTCCTCATTAGACTAGGTACTCATTGAAAGCAGGAAGTGCCTTTTTTTTTTTTTTTTGTATTTCCAGCATGTAGTGTAATGCTAGACACACAGAATGAGCTAAATAAAATTTTTGTCAACTACCTATTGACTAGAATTTAATCTACAGACTGCTGTGCTATTGAGATGCAGAAAGAAAACAGATAGTACCTGACAACCTGGAAATTATAGACTAATAAGGAGATGAGACGTAAATAAATAGCCATAATATATGTTAGAAAATAACTAAATACATAGGAAAGGCTAATGGGAATGGCCTGAGAGACTGGGATTGCTTCCAATTGGGGAAATCAGAGAAGGTATTATGGAGCAAGTGATACCAAAGTTGAATCTCAAAGGAGGGGAAATGGCAATAGAAAGAGATCCAATATAATCCATTCCAGTTATGGAGAAATAGTGTGCCAAAAACTCAGAGGGGAAGGGGCAGGATGAAAGCAGCAAATAATGAATGAGTTTGGCCAGAGTGAAGAATGTTTGAAGGAGAAATATTCTGAAATAAGATTGGATTGGTAAATTGCCACTTTGAATTTAAATCTAAGAAGTTTTTATTCCATGGGCAATATGAAACCAATGAAACTTTAATTAAATCAATTAATCAGTTGATTTTTCAGGGAACACTATGTACAGGCTTATATATAAAGAACATTCTATAATAATGTATTAGAGTTGGAACTCTACACTTTATTTTATAACTATATCACTAATTGACATTTATATAATGCTTTAAAGTTTGCAAAGCACTTTAGCTTCATTTTTTCGTTTGATTCTGACATCTCTGTGAGTTAAGTACTTTCTATAGGTCTTGTTATATCCATTTTATGCATGAAAACACTAGAGTTCAGTGATTGGTCTAGGCCATATAATTAGGATGTGTCAGAGTCAGGATTCAAATTCATTTCTCAACTAATTTCAAGTCTAGTGCTCTTCCCATTATGGCATGCAATAATGCCATAGGTTTTGCTAGAAAAAAAAATGCAGTAGTAGTATTTTTATCTCAAATACTATCCTCACCCCTATTTTTCTTACAAATTAGCACTTAGGGATTAAAATAATGCTATGTTTATTTGTCTAGTCTCTAATTTTTGTCTTTTTAGACATATGTATATATGTGTATATTAATATACACCTATATGTATATATCTGTATCAATTGGGCCCTGCCTCTTTAATAATAATAATAATGGCAATAGTTAACTTCATATAGCACCTAGTATGAGCCAGACACTGTGCTAAGCAGTTTATAAATATTTCCACAGTTGAACCTCATAACAACTCTGGGTAATAGGTGTTTTATTATTATAACCATTTTACAGAGGAAGAAACTGAGGCAAATAGTAGTTAAATGACTTAGAGACCTATCTAGGTAAATGTCTGAGGACAAATTTGAATCCAGATTTTCTTGTCTCTAGGATCAAAACTCTATCCACTGTATATCTTGGCTGCCTTTTTATATAAAGGATTGGACCCAGATTAGTGGGTCCTCAGTAATAATGTATATACTTCTTTTGCCTCCCTCCAGCATTCCCCTGCATTGACAGAATTGGAGTTGTGTCTATTCCTAAATATATATCTCTTAAGAGAACTTTCAACTGTCTTATAAGTATTCAGGTTAACAAGACATTGTATTTAGGACAGATTTTATTTAGTCCAACAAAACACAAGTTACTCCATAAACCATTCAAACCACTTTCACCTCTAGGAGTTTCATCTTCCTTTGGAATGTCAAAACTTCCAGATTATGAGACAAACCTAACTGTTTCCCCAACTGCTTCCTCAGATCCTAACACCTACTTTTGAATTACCAATTCCTTTTCTACCTGACTATATACTGAAGAAGAGATTATTCCAGTTTGTTCCTCTGCATGTGTTCTCTGCTGGGCAGATTGTTTTATTTGGGACAGCTTGCCCAAATTGTCTTGGTGTATTATTCCAAAACATTAAAATTAGTCCTGTCACAAAAATCTAAAAAATCGAGAATTGAAATTGCCCTGGGGGCTATTTAAAGCAACCTATTCCTGACCAAGAATGCCTTCTACATAATTCTCTTTTTTTTCCACAAATAATTTTCTTTTTTATTTCACTTTGTATATTGATATGTCCTCAATTTTTCTCCTTCCCTATCTCTTTTCTCTTTTTAAAAATTAATTTTATAATTATAACATTTTTTACAACATTATCCCTTGTACTCCCTTCTGTTCCAAATTTTCCCCTACTTCCCTCCACCCCCTCCCCTAGATGGCAGGCATTCCCATACATATTAAATATGTTATAGTATATCCTAGGTACAATATATATGTGCAGAACCGAATTTTGATGTTGTTGTTGTTGCAAAGGAAGAATTGGATTCAGAAGGTAAAAATAACCTGGGGAGAAAAACAAAAAATGCTAACAGTTTACACTCATTTCCCAGTGTTTCTTTTCTGGGTGTAGCTGATTCTGTCCATCACTGATCAATTGGAATTGGATTAGCTCTTCTCTATGTTGAAGATATCCACTTCCATCAGAATACATCCTCATACAGTATCATTGCTGAAGTGTATAATGATCTCCTAGTTCTGCTCATTTCACTCAGCATCAGTTGATGTAAGTCTCTCCAAGCCTCTCTGTATTCATTTTGTTGGTCATTTCTTACAGAACAATAATATTCCATAACATTCATATACCATAATTTACCCAACTATTCTCCAATTGATGGGCATCCATTCATTTTCTAGTTTCTATCCACTACAAAAAGGGCTGCCACAAACATTTTTGGCACATACAGGTCCCTTTCCCTTCTTTAGTATTTCCTTGGGATATAAGCCCAGTAGTAGCACTGCTGGATCAAAGGGTATGCACAGTTTGATAACTTTTTGGGCATAATTCCAGAATGCTCTCCAGAATGGTTGGATTCTTTCACAACTCCACCAACAATGCATCAGTGTCCCAGTTTTCCCACATCCCCTCCAACATTCATCATTATTTGTTCCTGTCATCTTAGACAATCTGACAGGTATGTAGTGATATCTCAGAGTTGTCTTAATTTACATTTCTCTGATCAATAGTGATTTGGAACACTCTTTCATATGAGTGGAAATAGTTTCAACTTCATCATCTGAAAATTGTCTGTTCATATCCTTTGACCATTTATCAATTGGAGAATGGCTTGATTTCTTCTAAATTAAAGTCAATTCTCTGTATATTTTGGAGATGAGGCCTCTATCAGAACCTTTAACTGTAAAAATGTTTTCCCAATTTGTTACTTCCCTTCTAATCTTGTTTACATTAGTTTTGTTTGTGCAAAAGCTTTTTAATTTGATGTAATAAAATGTTTCTATTTTGTGATCAATAATGGTCTCTAGTTCTCCTTTGGACACAAATTCTTTCCCTCTCCACAAGTCTGAGATGTAAACTATACTATGTTCCTCTAATTTATTTATGATCTTGTTCTTTATGCCTAAATCTTGGACCCATTTTGATCTTATCTTAGTATGTGGTGTTAAATGTGGCTCCATGCCTAGTTTCTGCCATGCTAATTTCCAGTTTTCCCAGTAGTTTTTGTCAAATAATGAATTCTTATCCCAACAGTTGAGATCTTTGGGTTTGTCAAACACTAGATTGTTATTTTTATTCACTATCTTTCCCTTTGAACCTAACCTATTCCACTGATCAACTAGTCTATTTCTTAGCCAATACCAAATGGTTTTGGTGACTGCTGCTTTATAATATAGTTCTAGATCAGGTACAGCTAGGCCACCTTCATTTGATTTTTTTTTTTTTTCATTACTTCCCTTGAAATTCTCGACCTTTTGTTCTTCCATATGAATTTTGTTGCTATTTTTTCTAGGTCATTAAAATAGTTTCTTGGGAGTCTGATTGGTATAGCACTAAATAAATAGATTCGATTAGGGAGTATTGTCATCTTGATTATATTTGCTCGGCCTATCCAAGAGCACTTAATGTCTTTCCAATTATTTAAATCTGACTTTATTTTTGTGGCAAGTGTTTTGTAATTTTGCTCATGTAATTCTTGACTTTCTTTTGGTAGATATATTCCCAAATATTTTATACTATCGACAGTTATTTTGAATGGAATTTCTCTTTGTATCTCTTGCTGTTGGATTGTGTTGGTAATGTATTAAAATGCTGAGGATTTATGTGGGTTTATTTTGTATCCTGCAACTTTGCTAAAGTTCTGAATTATTTCTAATAGCTTTTTAGCAGAATCTTTGGGGTTCTGTAAGTATACAATCATGTCATCTGCAAAGAGTGATAGTTTGACCTTCTACATAATTCTCAATAATTATTTAGTTGGATAGTTTTTACTTAAAGACCTTGAATAAGATAGATATATTTAGAAAGAGCTTGTTCTCTTATTTTTCCTATTTTTGCCTTTTGTAGATAAGCAGGTCCACTCTAATCCTTTATGTAGAAGCCCCTTCAAACAATTTAAAGACAATTATTATTTTCCTAATGAGTCTTTACTTTCATAATTGTCTAGTTTCTTAAATCATATGGTATATTTTTCAATGGTCTCATCATCCTGGGCACCCTTTTCTGGAAAGGTCATTCCTAAATTATGAGATCTAAATCTGAACATAGTATTCCATATGTAGTTTAGCTAAAGAAGAATAAGAAGAATGTGCGTGTTGGGGAACCACATTTATTAAGTATGTACAAAGCATTCTGTTAAGTGCCGGGAATATTATTTCTTTCAATGCAGCTTGGCTGCCATGTCACAATATTGACTTATATTGAGAATTCAATCCACTAAAATCACGACATTCTTTTTATAATAATTGTCAGTTAGTCTTATCATCCCCTTGTGAAATTGTTTTTAATCCAAATATAGAACCTTATCTTTATCCTTATTAGGTTTAATCGCATACAAGTCAAACTATTATTTTAGTCTTTTGAGACCTTTTTAGATCCAGACTCTATCATTTCATATGTTAAATATTTCTTAAAATTTAAGCTCATCTTCAAATTTGATAAGTATTCCATGTAAACTTTAATCTAAATGTCTAATAAAATTATTGAACACAAGGCTAAGTAAAGACAAATGATAACGAAGGCACTTGACCATTTATAACTAATTTTGGGATCTTACTTTTCAACCAAGTCCAAATCCACTTACGTCTACTTTTACATATTTCATCTCATTTCATAAACATTTCATGAGAGACTTTGTCAAATGCTTTTCTTAAATCTAAATATATTATATTTACAAAATTCCCCTGGTTAACTAGTCTCTATGCCCTATGCAAAAAAGGAAATGAAATCAGCCTGGTAATGATCTAGTCTTCATATTTTTATTCAGTGATCATTGCTTCCCTTTCTAAATGCTTACAAACTATCTCCTTAATAGTGTGTTCTTGAATTCTATCGGCAATAAAAGTGAAGCTCACTTATGTACAGTTTGAAGAATCATTTCTGTTGCCCAATTTTTTTTAAAGAAGTCATTTGCTCTTTTTGAGTCTTTCACTATTTTTCCTGCACTCCCATATCTTTCAGAGATCACTGACAATAGCATAATTATCAAATCTAATTTTTTTTCTTTCAGTACTCAGGGATATAGGTTGTCTTTTATTGGTAACTTATATGGTCCACATATCATGAGTTTCTATTATCTGCTAAGCATTTCCATTGTATCTTCTTTAGTCCAAAGCACTTTGATTAAGAAAACAGAAATATAATAATAGTCAAGTAGTTTAGCCTTCTTGTCATCATCTGTGATGATTATTCCATATAACCCACAGAAGGATTCTAACCCTTCCTTGCTCCTTCTTTTGTCCTCACCAAATTAAAATTACACATTGAGAATTCACTCAGTTCATTGTGGGTATTTATATTCTTGTCATAGTTCTTATAAGACAATACTACACTTTCATAATGATAATACTTTTATGAATTTTTGCTGAACAATAGTTTCTCATTGGTTTACTTTTTGCCTCATAAGAATCATTTCTGCTTTAATCTTTAATTCTTTTTTATTATATTGAATTCAGTTAACAAACATTTATTCTCTATCTCCCAATCCTCTTTTAAAAATGGGGGAATATTATATTACAATGATACAGACAAGCAAAACAAATCCTCATATTGCCTCTGTCAAGAATATGTTTCCTTCTGCCTCTCTAGAATTTTGTTCTTGAACATTTCTGATCCTTTGTGTGCTGACTTCTCTATCAATTACCATTCTCTTTTCTAGGGTGCTCGTCAAGCTGGATAAAGCTATGCTCTCTTCTATTATACAGATGCTCTGTAGTGGTTCCTAGCAAACAAAGTTTCTGCCATTTCTATTTCAGCAGCCAGTTCTAATTTTGATCAAGACTGGGCTCAGAATAGCAACTCTACTTGTCATCATTAATGTATGTTACAAACTATAAGTTACTTTGCTTTTAGTAGAGAGAGAGGGCAGCCCCAAAAGTCCTGACACATGATTATTCTGTCATCCCTCTTCCTATACTATTTCGTGATTTCTGTTCTCTTTGATTCTGATTTGTTGTTGGAAAGAAAATATGGTATAATAAACAACTTATTGGCTCAGAAGTCAAGAAACATAGGCTCTTTTATTAATTATTTATATATTATATTATATATTATTTATTAATTAGCTGTATGAGTTCAAGTCTCTCGAAGTATCTGGACTTCAGTTCTTCATACTTAAAATAAAGGATTTGAACTGGATGACCTCTATGATCCTTTCTATATATCTATCTATCTATAAGATTATGTATTTCCAGGATTGTGAGATATAAAATCATAAAATGTTAGCACTTCAAGGGTACATAGACAAATCACCTTATTTTATAGATGTGTAAACTGAGGCCTATAGATTTTTTCCAGGTGAGATTCTTAGAGACAGAGTCTGAAGCATTGATTTTATTTATTTAGAGAACTTCTTGATGAAGAGCCTCCCTGTAATAATGCAAGTTGGTAGCTTCATGAAATTTTTAATCTTAGAGTGCTGTGTTGAATATGGAGAGGTTAAGTTACTTACTTTTGTCACACAGTCACATATATGTCAATTATTCTTAACTTCAAGGCTAGCTTTCTAAACATTACATTGGTATTAGAAAACCTTGCTTTCATAAATTTACCAAATAAAATCTGTAGATTTAGTTAAATGACTTGCTAAGAAGACATATGGTTAATTAGAGGAATTGGATGTGGTGTTCTTTCCACTTCACCCTGAAGTTTTCTAATCATCTTAAGCTTCTACAGATTCCATGATATTATTCATTAGACTTATAAAATCATCAGCAGTTGCCCTGAATGGAATGTTTCTGTTTCAATATTTGACATTACTTTATTTGATATTCACTATTAACACTTCATTACTTGTCATTTTGGTCATTTACTCATTAAGCTGCTTTTCAGAGATCAGACCCACTAACTATTTTATACACACACACACACACACACACACACACACACACACTCACACACACACTCACACACACACACACACATACAAATATACTGAGACATGCCTGTAGAAGTCTATTTATCTTTGTTTTCCCAGAATTTAAAATACCTGACACATTGTAAGCATTTAATAAATTGATCAAATTGTTACATAATATCTCTTTTTGCAATCTCCTCTCCCATCAGGTTGGGCAACTGATGCACAAGCTTGACTGTTTAACCCATTTTTGGAAGCTCAGATATATTAAACTCACACAATATTAATATATCAATGTATTAGTGCCAGAAAAGAAGCAGATTTATTCCAGACTCATATTCCCACAGCAACCTCTTCTCATACCTTTAGGTATACTGAATATTTTCCTTCCACTACATTATAAGCAAAAATCAATCTTTCTTTTTAGGGTTCAGAAGCAATTTAGCATTTCCCCAGGCATGGAAACAACCACCATAGTCACCAAGACACTGAGAAACCTTTTTCCTCACAGCATGAAGTTAGTTTTTATCATGACAACTCACCAGTATTCAATGATAGAAGTTTCTTCCATTTCATATGATTTATTTGAATATAATTCATTCCTTGAACACATTGATGCTGAACTCAGATGGCATCTTTAAGTATTCTTAATGGCTCCATTTAGGATTTAAGACTATACTGTGAACTTAAAAATCTTCTCGGAAAAGAATATGAATGATCTTTGCAGGCTGATGTCTCCAAACAGTGGGATTCCAACCAAAGATATTATCTCATTCACAACCTGTCTTTAGGTTGTGAACTTACAATGAAAATACCATGATAACTTGATGATAACTTTACAATAACTATTACATGACTATTATCTTTGCTTTCAGTGGATCTTTTGGCTCCAGGATACAATGTGAAATCCTTAAACTAGCATTTTCTATCTCTGGGAATTTTGTAAATCAGAGCAATAACTATTAATATTTTCTTATGGGACCAAAACAAGGGATAGAGAAAAGGAAACAGAGTGTTGCTATGTCAGGAGAAGGACTGGTTTGGTCTTTTCTTTGAGGGGCATTGGCAGGGGAAAGATGGAGTCTGTGACAAGACACTATAGCAACTTGGATTCTTGATGTGAGTGTGGCCTGAAGAGAACTGCATGGTATGGTGGGATGAGTAGGACTATGAGATAAATTATGGTTGGGGAGACAACAGTCATGATGTTGAGTAAGCTCACTAGATGTCTGCATTGTGAGTTCCCAAATTAACTGATGAGAGACATCTTCAGGTACAAAGAGAAAGCATTTATTAGTCCCTGCAGGGAGAGGTCCAAGCACACCTGGGACATCTCAGCTCCCAATATGTGCTTATGGACTTGACAACGGAGAAACAGGAAAGGGGCGAAATAGCAAAATAGCCTTTTCATTAGATAGACTAAAAAGAAGTAACCAGCACTGACCTATGGTCACCAATGTTGTCTGCTTCCTGTGGGTCACATCACTTTCTGTCACTGACCTAGGGTCTCACCTTTAGAGACCTCTAGGCCTTAGAGATCTTGTGCTTTCCTGCAATGTGGGCCCAAGACCTGATCTTTTGGCTCTGCAGTTCTCTGGGAATAGGGATCACATGACTTAGGCCTTAGTCTTGGATTTTTTGAGAAAGCTTCACCTGTCTCTCAGCATCTTGGACAAAGTCCTGTTTGCTCCATGCTAAATTACAATTTAGATGAAGGCTCTCCCTTGTCACTAAAATGTACTTATCCTTTCTGTCTTTTAGAATCCCTCTTTTCCTCAAGACTCAGCAAAGATGCTATCTATTTTCTAGTAACCTTCCCTGATACAGGAAATTTGATGGTTTTTTCCCCTCTAAATATTCTTTTAACAATACTTTACTACTTTTCTTTCCTACAATTTCTACTTACCTTGTTTTGTATTTATCTGTGTTTATATTCTATCCTACCTCTTCTACTGCTTCTACCTAACAGAGTATAACAATTCAGGGCAGGGATTTAATAATTCTAACCCTTTATTTTACAGATGAGGAAAAATAGGGTTCCAAAACTCATAGAATCATAGCTCTAAAGCATGTAGGGACTTTAGAATCCATCTTGTCTAAACTTCTCAGTTGATAGATGAAGAAACAGGGAGTTGGGGAGTTACAAGATTTGAATGAAAACCTCTCCTTTATCAAGGTGGTATCATACATGAAGCGAATGGTTCAAACAGTTAGTTAATAACTTACATCATTTCTGACTTGCAATATTATGTATTTTTCCCCCTGAATGACTAGAAAGCCATATACCCAATATTTCCACATTTCAGCTTTAGAGGAATCTGCGAATAAGATTAGAAATCAAACAGATGCTGGTAGACACTAGGTAGATACTGCCATCTGACTTCTCAACAGAGGTAAAAACATTTTCTGTTATTTTATTTTGGCTGGTTCTTTTCCATGTTCTGTCTCTTCAGTTGTAATTCTGCTTCCTTTATAACATAATCTACTGCACACAAAGTAGGAAGAATTGGGTCTTTGTTTTCATTTTTTTTTTTTTTTGAAGTAGTGATCTTTTGTGAATGCTGTGACTGGATGACCTTAATCTTAGTAAATCAGGAAGGCCTAGCATCAAGCCCATTTTTTTTTAATCTAAGGAATATGGAGAGTAGATGTGGTTACTGTAACTCTGATATTATGTGCAGAAAAAGCTTTTTTCTCCTTTTTTTCTGATCTATCTGTAAAATTGTGTCTTTTAGAATGAACATATACATATCTCTCTATAGAAACACTTATTCTCACACATATGTAATACATACCAACAAATATAAGTGTGTGTAGGAGTGTAAATACATATATATGTATATACATTTTATTTATGTATGCACACAGAAATGCATTTACCATGATTAAAGCATGATTTCATGTCTAGGTCATATCTATGAGTTAGGACATAAATTTTAAAAATGCATGTTAATGATTTCTTAATGTTGAAATTAATTTTACTCCAAATTTCCCTTCTATTCTATTCTAGAGCTCCTGATCAAAATAACTAATTTATTTGATGCAATAAAATGAAATCATTAGTATGAATCGAGGGACCCAAGTTCTGGTCTTTCAATCTAGTCAAACTTGAAAAAATTTTTGAATCATTTTGTGCCTTGGTTTTTTCATCTGTTAAATGGAGACAATGATCCCTACTTTCCTACCTCACCAGATTTTGTTGTGAAACTTAAATGAGACAAGTTCTCAGAAGGCTATTTAGAATTAAAAAAAACATCCAGTCAAATCACAATACTAGAGACACAAAGAAAGGCAAAAGACAGTTCCTGCTTTTAAGGAGCTCACAATGTAATTAGGGAGATAACATGTTAATTAGTATGTACATACAAATTATATAAAGGGCAAGGTAGAAATAGCCAGCATTGGGAAGGCAGTATAATTATGAGGGATTCAGAGAAATTGGAACTTCAATTGAGACTTGAAGGAATCAGGAAATCTAGGAGGTGGTATTGAAGAGAGAGCAAATTTCAGGTATAGGGATAGCTAGAGAAAATGTGAGCTAGGAGATGGAGTGTCATGTTTCAGGAAGAGTAAAGGAGGTTCACCTCACCAGATCAAAGAAGGACAGTGGAGAGAAGGAAGAATACTGGAAAGGAAAGGGATTAGTATATGAAAGAGTTTGAATGTTAAACAGATGACTGTGTGTTTTATCCTGAAGGTGATGGAGTACACTGAAATGTATTGAGTAGGAAAGACATATGATTGGCCTTCTGCTTTAGGAAAATCAGTTTGGTATCTGAATGGAGGATGGATTGAAGTGAGGAGAGACTTGAGGCAGGCAGACTCACTAGCAGGCTATTATGACAGCATAGGCACATACCATTTTGGCGGTAGTATCAGGACAAGAAGGCTAATTTGAGAGATATTGAAAAGGTGAGATCAACATACTTTGGCTTGCTCAAATAACTTCAGAAATATGTGTGTGTGTGTGTGTGTGTGTGTGTGTGTGTGTGTGTGTGTAAATGTAAATAAAACATATTTATAGTTAACGAAACTACAATTCAATGTAGTTGGTTTTCTTTGTAATCCTTTGTATTTTTTCTGTATTTAAAAATGTTCTGGTAGGGATCCCTAAGCTTCACCAGACTGCCTAGAAGGGCATCTTTTCTATCGCTCTCTGTCTCTTCTTTTTCTCTCTCATATATACACAGACACACAGACATACATACACACATACACACATAGACACATACACACACAAGCACACACATCTCTGATGTAAATATCGATATAATATATAAGACAGCACAATTGGAATCATATGTACCTATAAATATGTCTATAGCTTTCAAATATTAATGATAATCTTTAAATTTCCTCTCAACTCTAACATTCTAAGAACTTACTGGGTCCTTTAAAATGTGGTCAAGATATCACATTGTTTGGAATTATAAATATGGATTATGTTATATAAAATGAACATAACCCTAATAACACATTAGGCATCAAAGCAGAAATTTTATGGAGGATTTTGTAACTATCAGTCACCATATATATATATATATATATATATATATATATATATATATATATATATATATATATATATATACAAATTAATATTATTGCCATTATAATGCCATTGTTAAAGATTTTGTACAACTATTTTTTTGTACCAGAATTTAGGGAACATTTAACAGCATAAATATATTTTGAAATATCATTTCATAGGTTATCTCTCTTCAATATTTAAAAGAATACACATCTATCAAAATATTTCTGCAACACATTGAATAAGGTTGACTTGGAGACAATGAAAAAAGTTTTACTTTCAAAGTTGATTTTCTGCAAAATGTTATGCCCTTATGCTAAAGTTCAATGGAATTTGCCAATGTTTTTGTTTTTCAGAATGACTCAGTCAATTGTGCAATGAAACAAAAATCAGTCATGAGAAATGAAAATAGTGGATAAATTAGGAACTCTGTGTTTCTCTTTTACTTGTTTCTTCCACAGGGGAATCAGCATAAAAATCTCATGTCACCACATCCTATGGAGGAAAAAAAAAGTAGCATTAAATCATTCACTTCTCTTTATAATAAAAGCTGATTTCTAAGTATATTTGCTCATGTTTTGATTTGGATACATTCCCTAGAAGGCAATATAATATTCTCTATTATTTCTATAATATTACAAGTGCTTCTGTGGTTAAAACTGATTCATATAAAGCAATACAATTTTGAAAATGAGAACTACCAAAAAGAGGAATTGAGTCAAATGTTATGGCTCAGGAGATTTGTGGGAAATTATTGTAAACTACTGAAAACTAAATCATTTCCAAATTTTTTTTCTGTTTTTATTTTCTTAGCACACAACACATACGCACATACACACACATCCTGAAAAAATATTTCTGTTTCTTTTTAAATGAAATTACATAGTGGGATTTTCATTTGGGGAAGTAAAATCATTCAGTGTTAGACATATACAATATTTGAGTTCATAAATAAAATCATTATTTGTGTGTAATGCTGGAGAAACTGAGGCAAGATAGAGATTAGAGAGTATTTAATAATTAATTAAAAAGGGAGAGATATACTGGGACCAAATGGATCCATAGTTTGGTCCCAGGGCTGAATGAGGCTGTTGTCTCCAAGAATTCAGCAAACAATGTGAGTTCTCAATGACATATATATACATACACCTCAGACTCAGGGGGTAGACTGAGGCAGGTGCGAAGTCAGGGTGCTGAGAGCAGGAACAGGACTCTGACAGGGTGGGGTAAGCCACCTGAGAGGGCGATGACATAATAGGGGGAGGCACCCCAGAGATGGGAAGAGGCATCTTGACATTCAGATATCTTGGGATGGGGAGAGGCATTCGGATATTCTAAAACATAAGATCTTTTATCCTTATCAGATATTCTGATTAAGATGGAGGGGTGATTTCACTGGACTGAGCAGATAATTATAAATTGAAGCAGAACAATTAGGAAAACCAAGGCAGGACTGGATCAGGATTATTAGGGAAACTGAGTCAGGACAATAAAAGAGAACTGTGGCATAACAGTTGGATCCCAGAAATAACTCTTTTGAAAAACTAAAATTCAGAGAAAATAGAACTCCTGAAAAGAGTATACCAACAAATGCTCTCCATACACTTCAGGCAGTTCCCTTCTGGTCCCTTCTTTTTATCAGCTTTTTCTCAAATAAGCAGGTCAGACTACATTCTAGAATGTGCCAGATTCCTTTTTTTTTTTTTTTTTTTTTAACAAAATTTAATGTTTCCTTCTGTGTCAAGTGGCAGATGTTACAAGTCCTTTAGTTTGTGTTTAGGGAATCTTTACAATGGCAATTAATCTCACACCAGTACATTTTTCTAGTGCTCTCATGCCTATAATCTCCTTACTCTGACAACAATCATATCCTCTCTAACCCCATTTAAATAAGAAAACATTGTGTCATTGAGAGGTAAGTGATTTGTCTCATTTGCATAGCTAGTAACACCTTTCTGTTATACTATTGTACCTTTCAAGGGATAAACTTCATACTAGAATCTGATGATAGAAAAAACATCCTAGATAAAAAGTCAAGAAAAATAGTTTCCATCCAACATGAAAACCAAAATATGAGAACTGGGAAAAATCAGACTAAACAAAAATTAAATACTAAAATGAAAGAGATTAAGATAAAATGAAATATGAAGGGAAAAACTAAATGATAAAAAGATATATTGGTATGATATACACAGAGAAAAAAGGTGAAGTCTTGGTCTGGGACATGTTGGCCAATCAAGGAGAGCCAGAGGGATTTGGATTTAAGACATTGTTCGTTAGAAAGAAATCTAGTTTGTATATCTTGTGAGAGGAGAGGACAGAGTGGAGAGGAGAGGAGGGAAGGGAATGATGAATCTAGTACAAACCAATGTTGATTATCAATTGTTAATAATGGTTTTGTGTAGATAAAAATGAAAGATATGTCAAGTTCTCAGTTGATTTTATAGATCACGGGTAATATACTGATGCATAAAAATCATTTATAACATCTAATTGTTTATTATTAAAGACAAATTTAATCATTTAATTGAATGATTTGTGTCATTGGGAAACAGGATATATTTGATAAACATTTTTACTACCTATGTAGTAGTTTACTATTGAGGTAAAGGGTTGATAAAACAATAATAGCAACCAACTAGTATTGATTATATTTTGGTAAAACCTGCTATATATAATATAAACCTTAGTTCACTTTGAGTAAACACAAGAGAGACTTCAAAAGTCACTCATTGTTTTAAGAACAAAAGATGATACATGGTGGACTTAGAAATCAATTTAAAAATTCCTTTAGCAACCAATTATTATGGAAACTCCCAAACTTGAAGAAATAGCCTTGAATAATATTTTATGGTAAAAGGTGGACTCTTAATCAAAGCTAAAGTAGCATGTGATTATACCATTATGTGGTCTATTAAAGCTTTTGTGGAGGAAAATGGTCTAATTGAAATAGCAAGGGCTATGGTTTTTAAATAAATACAAAGAAATGTTGGTTTGTTCTTTGGAAACTATTTAATGATTAATTGAACATTAATGGGAGCCCTTTGACTTCAGGGAAATTGGAGATCCAATATAGGGAATTAAAGAATTAAAGAAGGCATACTGGAGAAAGAAAATGTAGATGTTTCTGCCCTAGAACTTAGGTAACAGGTACACTAAGACAATCTTCTGCTTAAAGGTTATAAAATTTTTATTTCAAGAGAAATATTCTCAGATATAATTCTTGGTGCATATTTTAAAGTACAGAATATAAGGATTTAACTATGCTTATAATAAATACTATTTAGAAATAAAAGTTGTCAGACTTTAAATGTTGGGGTTAAAAGAATTAGATAAAAACATATTGGTAGGAGAGAGAAAATGCATATTGGAAGCAGCATGTAATATATAAAAGAAACAAACAAAAATTGTACTCATTTGTTAAAGATGATCATAGTAATTAATGTGGGTAAAAAAGCATAAATATAATTTTTGAGGTTATAATTCATACAAACAAGAATTGTTTTAAAATTATTAGAAGTAATTGAAAAGAAAGCTACAGTTCAGTTCAGACATGCATGATAGGGAATTTCAGACTATTATGAAGGAATGACCATAATGCTATTGGATTTTTACCAGAAAAAAGCTTATCTGTTTTCAAGTTTTAACTAAAATATACACAAGATTAAACATTAAAAATAATTTTGCCATTTCTCTCTATAATAAATCATGTTTTTCCTGTAATCAATGGAATGACAAGTAGAGAGAAATGCTGGATGAACAAACAGTACTGGCGGATAATGCTATAAGTGTTGATCTACTTATATAGCCTAAGTAAAAAAGAAAGAAAATATATCTTTGTATTTCACATAATAGAAAATGTGATGCCACATTAGAATTGCAATTACACTTGCATTTGTAGTGAATAGCCCTGGCTTTGAGTCCAAGCTCTACGCACACTACCTGTGTGGTCCTGGGCAAAATTTCTTCTATTCTCTTGGCCCCAGTTTCCTCATCTATAAAAATGTGAGAATTACACTAGCTGATCTCTAATATTCCTTCTAGTTTTAAACCCTATGATCTATGACCCTAAATTTATTTGCCATGTTAGGTTTCTACTAAATCAAAAAAAAAAAACCTACATAAAAACAAAAATTCATCATCTTATCTTCAGTATTTAATGAGGCAATCTTTATTCCATTAATATTAAAGTAAAATGTTAAAGACATCTACTATTTTGTTATAAATATGAAGTGTTACTTACTAAAAAAAAGAATCCAAATTTCCGACCAGCTCTTATGTGTTCTCTTAATATTACTGGAAATGTGGTCATGCAAATATATTGAAAATGTTAGATTTTGGAAAGTCAGCTCATTTTGCTGATTTTGCTTAAATCCCCAGCTGCCTAAGAACTTCCTAGTCAGCATCTGCCAAGTATCTTGAGATTTCACATCATGTTACTTTCCATTCTAGTCCCAAAGGAAATCTTGAGTATCATGTTTTTTGTAGTAAAAACATGACCATAATTTCACTGTTCCCATTACCATGTGTATCCTGTCCTCTCTAGCATGTGCCTTTAAAGGCAATCATTTTAACTGTTCCAAAAAGGTTTTAGTCTAAGGAAGTTAATGATACTGTAGTTGACTGTAGCGATTAAGCCAGGGTTCATCTACTTTAAAACAGAGACATTTACTTTGTAATGTACAGTAAATGAAAACAAGTTGTTTCTCCTAGAGGAGTGCCTTTATGCAAGACTATTATTAGTATAGTTAATGTTTGTGCGTAGCATTAAGGCTTCTAAAACATTGTAGCATAGTTGAAAAAAATTAAACTATCTTAACTTGAATTCAGATTTAGGTAAATTTGAATGATAATTCCATATGACATAGAAATGGGTCAAAATTAGATCTTAAGAACATAAATATAGAGTTAGAAGGATTTTTAAAAGGCATCTTGTCCTATCCCTTCATTTTGTAGTTGAAAATCTAAAGCATAAAGAGATTAAATAATTTGTCCAAGACTATCGAGGCACCCAGGAAAATAAGTTTGAACCTAACTCTAAGCACCCTACATCCAGTATTCTTTTCACTATATCACATTAGCTATCATAAAAAATGTGATAGCATAACTAGGAATTTTTGCATTTGTTTCACAAAAAATGTGCATTTCCTATGGTATATATAAATTATTAGATATGTTTATCCAATTAGTATATTGTTAGGGATTATAATATTCGCTGGATTGGATGTAACTTCCTTGGTTACATTATTAACTGAGGTTAACATTATTTGCATTTGAGGTTCAAGTCTGAGTTGGTTGGAGTTTCCAGTATAACTTCTAGAACAACTCTATTATTGTTCATTTATTAATTACTGAAAAACAGAGGGACAACAGAATATAGTATATAGAGGGTTGACCTTGGAATTAGCAAGACCAAGATTCAAGTCCTGCCTTGGACACAAATTGATTACATGATCATGGGAAAAATTATAGTTTGTGGCTAAGTGATTAATCATTTTGTGCTCATTCATTCACTTTCCAGGTATGTCCAACTTTTTGTGACCCCATTTGGGGTTTTTGTGGCAAAGATACTAGAAACATTCTCTACATCATGGTTACAGATGATGAACTAAGGCAAAAAGACTTTAAGTAATTTGCTCAGTATCACACAGCTATTAAGTATTTGAGGCCAAATTTGAACTTGCTGACCCCAAGTCCTGCACTCATTCAGACATGTCAGTTAGCTATCCTACTGGTTAGTTTACTATAAAGCAAAGTCAGGAATAAATAATATAATATATTCCACATGTAAACCTGGGTCACATTCTCCCATTAATAAACTTGGGGCTCACAAGCCCCATTACTGGGGAAAAATTTGCTCATGGTATTTGGAGTATTATGTATTGATATTTATTACATTATCTATGGCATCTTTAAACATAATGCAGTCTCCTTGTTTCATTTTTTTAACCATGTCTATTTTTATTGATGCCTTGTCTGAGATCAGGATGACAACCCCCACTTTTAAAAAATTCACTCAAAGCAAAATAAATTTTGGTGTGGTCCTTCAGTTTAGCTCCATGTGAATAAAAAATTTAATAATGAGATTTAAGCAGTTGCTCTGATTTAAGGGCAATTGAGGATATTTACCAGTCAGATATGTAAGTATGTATGTGGGAATAAACTATATAACTAATAGGTAGCCCACATTCTCCATTACTAGCCATGCAGTGCTAAGAGACTGAGAGGAAGACCTTCCAAATGCTGAGTGATCCCTGTGGAGAATTTACAGGATTTAAACAAGGTTCACTTTGGATAGGCAGGCATACATAGCTGTAATCCCTA
The DNA here is from genome assembly GCF_048593235.1 of Sminthopsis crassicaudata. Classification (NCBI taxonomy): domain Eukaryota; kingdom Metazoa; phylum Chordata; class Mammalia; order Dasyuromorphia; family Dasyuridae; genus Sminthopsis; species Sminthopsis crassicaudata. The sequence goes on along the minus strand of NC_133619.1, from coordinate 429,385,934 downwards.
CTCTTGAGGAAGTACTCAACTCCACAGCCTACCATTAAAGTATATAAAAGTACTCTTGTTTCTAAAATAACATTCAAATTCCCTGCCATTATTATGGATGTGGTTTCATCATCTAAAATGATCTTATATTCTAATTCTCTTTCACATTTTATTTTGTCAGACCATAATTTAAACACTATGGTAAGAAAGTTTTCCAGAAAGAAATAACAAATGATAAAACTTAGCATTTCTCCCCACAGAACAAACCACTTTGACTATAGGATTTTCTTTACTTGAACTAGTTTTCTGCTTGTCCTTAGCTCCTGATATTAAGGACATATTTTAATGAGAAGATACTTTAGGGAGAAACTAATTTTTCTTTTTGTTGGAGGCATAGCAAGAAGATTCAAAGGAAGTGCCTATTAATTATAGCTTGTTTTGCCAGACACTTTAGTTCAAATTGTGGACAATTTCTATCCCATGTGAAATCTCTCACTAGAAAGAACTGAAGTGAACTTTAAAATCCCCAAGTGTGAAAATAAAGCTTTGACTCCTGGGCTCTGGAAGATCATTTAGTGGTTGCCACCCCATTGTAGAAAATATAGCCATGTATAGGGAATCATAGCAAGGAAATCCAGTGAGTCCCAGGTATGCCTTTGGTTAAATTTGTTTTCTGAGAACTTTGAAATGTACTCCTAGCTATCTGATAAATCTCAAGAAGCATTAGGAGGATTAGCCATCCTTCTATCACCTTTTTTTTTTTTTTTTTTTTTTTTTTTAAGAATAAATATCCTTATAGCAGGTCTGTTAAATCCAGAAACCTGGCTAGTTCCTGGAGTAAATATAATTTTTATGAAGGGATAAATATTCTCTTTGTTGGACGTCTTTTGATAGAGCAGCTCTATACCTCAAAGGGTGCTCTGTCTCAAGGGAAATGTGTCAACTGAGAATATTAAGTGTGGTACCTTCTTTGTTCTCAGTCTGTAAAAACCTCTTAGTGAAAAAGAACTTTGAGAACTCAGAAAATTTGGTACCATTTCCCTTACAAAGCTTCCCACTTGACTCTGGATAGTTGTGATCTGGGTTCTCCCAGCTGTTAGAATTCAGATGTTGGTGTTTTCTTGGAGTAGTGATGATATATGTTGCATGTTGTCTATTGTCTGTTTGTTTCTTATACTGTCTTGACAATCACTATGTTTGTTAATTGCACATTATTTTCAAGCTATATTTCCTCTTTTCTTATATCTTGTTTAAATCAAGGTTCTGAGCAGTAAAAACTTGTGCCCACCCTCTTTAAGACTGCCTGTTGAATGCAAATTCTGAACCTGGATTAACATGTCCCTCAAGTCCATGTATGAAAGAATGTGATTCAGTTACACTTGAAGTAGCCTTGATAACAGAGTGTTGTCCCTGGCCTTTAACCTCATGTCAGAAGGCTTGAATGGGTTGTTAACAGAGCAGAAAGAAATATGGCAAAAGAACAAGCCTAAATTACCTCACTTGTTCTCCTTATACAGTAAAACTTTTGTAGCTTGTGCTGTAAAAAGTTCAAGGCTTTTATAGAAATTCTGTATATGTCTTACTGATGGGGTAAGGATTTTTTTTTTTTTAATCTTTAAGGGTGTTACAGCAGTTGAGGTATATTGATAAAAATGCAAACTGTATGTAGTGAGAAAGCCCAAATCTTGACACTTCCTCCCTCTTGTGGCTTGTATACAGTTGGCACCTGTGAGCTCTGATAAAGAGCAATACAAATGCTGCCTATAAAGCAGCTACTTCTGGAGGAAAATAAATCCCCATACAGATTTGTTTCTAGTTTTCTCCTGCTCTCAGCAACTATAAAGTACTCGGAGGGCCAGGTTTCCTATAAAACTGCACAAAGTTGATGGCTTTTCAGGAAAACTTAATAGAAATGTAATTTCATTTCACAAGGAGAATTAAAAGGAATTTTTTTCTAAAAAAGCAGATTTGAGTTTATGTGTTAGTGATGTTTATTGACTTATAGGAGCAGTTAGATAGTGTAATAGATAGAGCAGTAGAGTCAATGGGGTCTTCTGAGGTTCTATTCTGACCTCAGGCAGATATTAGCTGTGTGATGGTCTCATCTGTAAAATGAGCTGGAGAAGGAAATAGCAAGCCACTTCAGTATCTATACCAAGATAGGGGGGTCACAAATAGTCAGATATGTCTCACCACCAACAACATGGATTTATATTGAAATCAAGGGTATTTGGGCAAAAGTTCTTATTTAGATAATTCTCACTTTCTACTGGGACACTGATACATTGTTGGTGGAGTTGTGAAAGAATCCAGCCATTCTGGAGAGCAATTTGGAACTATGCCCAAAAAGTTGTCAAACTGTGCATACCCTTTGACCCAGCATTGCTGTTATTGGGATTATATCCCAAAGAAATACTAAAGAGTGGAAAGGGACCTATATGTGCCAAAATGTTTGTGGCAGCTCTTTTTGTTGTAGCTAGAAACTGGAAGATGAATGGATGTCCATCAATTGGAGAATGGTTGGGTAAATTGTGGTATATGAAGGTTATGGAATATTATTGCTCTGTAAGAAATGACCAGCAGGAGGAATACAGAGAGGCTTGGAGAGACTTACATCAACTGATGCTGAGTGAAATGAGCAGAACCAGAAGAAACCCTGTGATTATCTGGAGTGTCTTAGTGAACCTTAAAACCTTAAAAGCAGCATTCCTAGGCACTGTGACAGACAATGCAAGTCTCAGAATAATAAGCCATAGTCATAAAGAGAAACAGGAAATAGTTTTTTATTTATTTACTTTTTGTCATTCTAACAGTACTTTTCCCTCAGTTACATATCAAGACAATTTTTAGCATTCATTTTTTATAAGAATTTTTAGTTTCAAAATTTTTCCCTTCCCTCTTCCTAAGTTGATGATCAATTTGATATAGGTTATACAAGTAATATGTATATTCCCATAGTAGTTACAATTGTGAAAGAAGAGTCAGACCAAAAGGAAAAAAAACACAAAAAAGAGAATAGAGTAAGTGGAAAAATATGACTCAATATTAATTTAGAGTCTATCAGTTCTTCATCTGGAAATGAATAGCATTTCCCTTTGTGAGTCCTCATTTTTTCATTTTTGATTATTGTGTGGCTGAGAACAGCTGAGTCATTCATAGTTGATCATGTAATATGTAAAATATTTTCTTGATTCTGCTCATTTTATCTTGCTTCAGTTCATATAAGCCTTTCCAGGTTTTTCTGAAATCTGGCTGTTCTTCATTTTTCACTGCACAATAGAATTCTATCACATTCATATCACATGTTCAACCATTCCCCAGTTGAGGAGCATCCCTTCAATTTTCAACATTTTGCCATTACAAAAGGCCTACTATAAATATTTTTGCACATATAGGTCCTTTCCTCCTTTTTTATGATCTCTTTGTGTACACACAGGGTACACACAGTTTGGTTACCCGTTAGGTGTAGTTCCAAATTGTTCAACATAATGGTTGGGTCAGTCTTTTTAAAAGAGTCTGGGAATTAGTGAATTATGTATTTGAATTATGTATCTCAGGGGCCCTAAGAATTGAACAGTGAGAGTTTGAGGTATAACTTTTCAATTTTTTAAATACTGCACATACCTATTATTAATCTTGGGAATACTATAATCTTTAATCATGTTATTTAGAATTGTGCTGTGATGTGTTTTTTATTTTATCAAATAAAATCTATTAATAAGGTATATATACTTTTGATTGACTGGAAATTTGGAAATGTAATTGATGATATATACTTATGAGTTAGTACAAAATGAAGAAGCAGATTAATTAAATTTTTATTTGCCTTAAAAGTAATTAAAATCAGTTACTTCTAAAGTCTTGCCTTACACCAAAATCTTATGACACTATCACCATTACAAATATGAAAAGATGATGCAGTCAATGCAAAACAACAAACAAACAATCAACAACAACAACAACAACAGTAACAAAACAATCGACTCTTAATACTAAGAAATGTTGTTTAGTTTGGAATTGTGTAGGTGGGGCCAAAGTTTTTCCCCTTTGCTTCCTTTATTCCTATTGTCTTTTAGGAGATAGCTTTGAGGAATTGCAGCAGCAATGAATATAATGGAAAATATAGATGATATAAAAGCAAAAAGATATCAAAAATTTTAAAATAAAAGCCACCAACATAAATAAATTTTAAAGTATGGACTTTCCTTGGCTTTATATACTACATTCTTTGTGAGGACAAAAAATGAGAAACTAAAGTGATATTCATCAATTGAAAACTGGCTGAATTAGGGAATATATGGGAAGAAATAAGGTTTTTTTTTTCCCCCAGAAGGACATGAAAAGATTTATATGAATGGATACAGAATGAATTAAGAAAAAATAAAACAATTTACACAATTTGTAAATGAACAATTTTAAAGACATTGATAATCTGATAAAGAATGAAATGAGCCAAAACCAGGAGATAGATGTTGGTATCCAAAATAAAGGTTTCCTTGCAAAAATGAATAATTAAATTTTTTAGTTTTCAGCAATGTTTTACATTCTCTAGATGAAAGGCTCATAATGTGTGTTCTGTAAATTTTTTAAAAAATATTTTGATAACTATATTCCAATATAGGTTTTTTTGGTAATTCATTTTGTGTATTGAAAAAAGTATCTTTCTTTTTCCTTATCTAAACAATCTCTCCCTATTAAAATGTAAGCATCTTGAAGGCAGAGACTGTATTTGTTTTTGAATTTATATTTCCAATTATTCAGATAATACTTAGCACTTAATAATTACTTTTTAAATTCATTCATCACTCTTCAGGAAAAGCCAATTATTTTCAGAGAAAAAAGAGAAAGGGTGTCTGAAAAAAAGGAAAAAAAAAGATGGGAAGAATGGGTACTAGAAAGAATTATCCTGGATATATGTGAAAGGATTTAAAGACTTTTGTAATATTTCTCAAGTCTCTTGGTTACAATATTTTACTCTCTTGAGGCAGGATGTATATTTATAGACTATTTACTAAGTAACTGAAACTTTTATTCTTCTTTTAGAAAAAAAAAGTAAAATGCTAACCTTTAAGAGAGCTTCATCTCTAGGCACCTTAAAATATATACAAAAACCAAACAAACCCTAAAGCCCTCATGTGGTTTCAGCTGTGGTGTTTTCAGAATATTCTTTAGTGATTCAAAACAGTTACACAGAGCCCCTTAATTGCCAAGACTTCTTAAAATGTCATCTAGAAGAAAGTATTTTCAGATTAAGTAACTTTTCAGAGAAATATTTTAATAAATATACATGATCTAGATATAAAAGTTTACATTATAAACAAATTGCAAAAACATGGGGAAATTTACTCATCAAATCTATAAAAAAAAGTTGGTGACTACACAAAGGACAGAGAAGACCACAGAAGATAAAATTGAAAATTTTGATTACATAAAATCTTTTTTTAAAAATTAATTTTATAATTATAATTTTTGACAGTACATATGCATGAGTAATTTTTTTTACAACATCTCTTGTATTCATTTTTCCAAATTTGTCCCTCCCTCTCTCTACTCCCTCCCCTAGATGACAGGCAATTCCATATATATTAAATGTGTTACAGTATAACCTAGATACAATATAGATTACATAAAATCTTAAAGATTTTGCAGAAACAATCCAACAAAGCTAAGATTCTTTCTTTGCAAATTCTTTGTAGCAAATTTCCCTGATAATTTCCAAGGTATATAAGGAACTGAATCAAATTTATAAAAACTCTTCCTCATATGATTAATGGTCAGAACATGAAATGACCCTTCTCAAGAAAGAAACCCAGATGATCGATAGCCATGTTGAAAAAAAAAGTTCCATATTTCTTTGAATTAGAGAAGTACAGATTAAAGAAACTCAGCTCTGAGGTCTATGCCATCTCCATCAAAGTGGCAAGATAACAAAAAAAAGAAAATTATATGTTAGAAGGGATATGGGAATAGAGGCACATTGATGCACTAAGATGGACCTGTGAATGGGTACAAAAATTCTGAAAAGCAATTTAGAATTATACATAAAAATATTAAACAGTCTCTATCCTTTGACCCAGCTATATTACTGTTTGGTCTATAACCAAAAGAGAGCAAAGAAAGAAGAAAAGATCCTAGGTTTATAAAATATTTATTATAAATTGTAATTTTTCCTCATTGTAGGAGGAAAGAAGAAGGAATAGATCTAACCCACATTGTGGGGAAGTGCTGGTAGGTAGCACTCCTATTACAAACAGCTAGTGTAGATGGAATTACCATATTTCCTATTCTGCTTTTTCCAATTTGCCACTTGAGACCCCTAAGTTATTAGGACTATTAATTCAAATCCTAATAGAGTCAGTTAGGATCCTGCATGGGCTTTTGTAACATCTATTTGTGTGACTCAAAATAAAAATATATCAATATATTTTTAACTCAATCTGCAATTTGATTAGTGTCAGAAAATCTCAGAGAAAGCTACTTCTACCAATTGAAATGCTAAAAGTTACTAATTTTCAGAAAACCTTATAATTTTATTTCTTCTCTCCAAGATTACTGCATCTACTTCCTACTCCATTTTCTCTCTTGGAATCTGTTGGCCACATGTCTTTGTGAAATTTGAGATGTGCAATCCACTTTGGGTAAAGTAAGAAATGCCCCTTATGAAAGTTCACTTTGTATTTCAAGTGCTCATGCTGCAAACAGAAGTGCTTGGGTCCCGTGAGAATAAGCTTAAAGGGAAGTAGGAAGTGCTGCAAATGAAATGAAACCACATGCATATTGTGTCAGAATTCTTCATTCCAAATTTTTCTTTGTAGACATTTTTTTCATTAAAAATCATGAAGTTGGATTGAAACTCTAATCTTTTCTGGTAAACATTAACTGTATGGTGGAGAACATGCTAGTGTTATTTTTAAATGTAAAAATTTTTGCTATTTAGAGACCTGGATGGGATGAACCCAGTTTCAATTTGTGGTAGTGGCCCTGGGACATATTTATAGAAAAATGGGTTAGTGTAGTAAACAAAATCCTGAAGAATCTAAATCCTAGTTCAGGCTCTGCCATTGATATTTTTTCCTTCTTGCCAATAGGTTTCATGTCAATGAACTGAATGATTACATTTTCATTAAATACCCTTTAATTTTTACTCATATGGTTCCTACATTGATCCTGTAAGGGATTGGAATACTTTTTTGTTTACATATTACATGTGTGGAAAGTGAGTCGTAGAGAATTTAAGATCAGGTGACTAGTTAATGGCAGATCTGGGACTAGGGATTCAAGTTTCCTGACCTGTAGTTGCACTGCTTTGTATTTGACTGCAATATTCATTCCACTAACTAGCACTGACCTCAGTCACATTTGGGAAATACTAATGCAGCTTCTTCCTATTACTTTTCTGTAATACCAGGCCAGAAAATCTAAGGGTTCAATTACCATAAATATACTAGGCACAGACTTGGTTTCCTATCAACTATTTGTTTATTAATTAAAATACTTTTTGAATGCCCATTATGTGCAAAGCAGTGCACTATATTGGAAAAAAAACCCACTCCTTTTAGAGTCAGAAAACTTATGCTTATCTTGTTACCATTTTAAGAATTACTTACTTATTTGTTAAAAAAAAACAAAAACACTTTGAATTCCAAATTCTCTCCCTTCCTCTAGACCTTCCTTTACCCATAAGATAAACAATTACAATTATATATATGAACTAATGCAAATTATATATTGCAATTATATAATCATGAAAATTGTACAATTATACATGCAAAATGTATTTCCATATTACTTAATTAATTGCTTGTATGACCAAGTGGCACAGTAGACAGAGTGCTAGGTCTGGAGTTTAGAATATTCATCTTTGTGAGTCAAAGTCTCACTTATTAATCTTAGACATTTACTAGTTGTGTGGCCCTGGAGAAACCACTTAATCCTATTTGCCTCAGTTTTCTCATCTGTCAAATGAGAAAGGAATGGCAAGTTTCTCCAGCAACTTTTGCCAAAAAAATCCCTGTTGGGTTTGAGAACTAAAAAAATGACTGAACAACACTATTATTAGCTATGTGACCCTTAAACTTTCTGAGTCCTGAGTTCCTACATATGTAAAATAGTGATAATAATATTTATATATGTATCTCACCTGGCTGTAATAGCTAACATTTATATAGCATTTAGTATGTGTTAGATCCCAGCTTCTTAAACTGTGGTTTATAACTTCATGGAGGTAGTAAAATTATAATTTATTATCAATAAATGTCTGATTTGTATATCTATTTTATATATTTATGTACTTGAGATAATGTAAAAATTTCTCTTTTGAGAAGGGATCACGAGTGGAAAAAATTTAAAAAGTCTTGTGCTAAGTACTGTGCTAAGAACTTTACAATTATTATCTCATTTGATCCTTACCACAACTCTGGGAAGTAGTTAGTGTTATTCCCATTTTTAAAGGAAGAAACTGAGGCAAAGATAATATAAATTATTTACCCAGTATGAGTTCCTGATTCCAGGTCCAGCACTATGTTACTATGCCAACTAGTTGCCCATAGCCTTTTTGTGAGGCTTCTATTATGTTAGTCTTCTACTTTGAGCTTTTTTTAAAAGAGTATATTATATATACTATATATATATAGTATATATAATATACTAAATATATACATACTACATGTATTATATACTTAATAATTGTCTTACTTTTTGTGTTCTAAATTACTAAAAGCAAGACAGTTATTATTATTTCTATTTTGTAGATTAGGAAATTAAGGTCTACAGAGATTATTATTTGTAGGTGACATAGCAGATAGAGTGATTGGAGTCAACAAGGCTCATTTTCCTGAGTTCAAATCTGGCCTCAACACTAATTATGTAACCCTAAGTAAGTTACTTTGTTCTATTTGCCTCAGTTTCTTCATTTGTAAGATAACTTAGAAACTACTCCAGTATCTTTGTCAAGAAAAGTCCAAATGGAGTCACAAAGAATTGGACATGACTGAAAAATGGTGAATAATAACAAATAAAAGAAGTAGGATTTAAATCCAAGTCTTATTAAACCCAATACCACACAGGGCATCTATTTCCTCAGCTACAAAATTAGGTGGTTGGGATAGATGGTGATAGTTAAGATTCCTTTCAGTCTCTGAGTCTAATTGTTTTTTGCTTTCTCTGACAGCATGTCTCCAAAGACATTGATATTCCTAATCTTAGTAACCTGACCTTAATTTTTGTGAAGCTAAAAGGGATTAGTTTTTGGATTTTAACCTTGGAGATTAGGACTATAGAGTTAGAGATGGAAGAGATTTTAAAGGTCATCTAGTTCAACTCCCACATTTAAAAATAAATAAAGTGAGGTTCCCCTTAAGTTAAGAAACTTTCTTAAATAGTACTTAAATTATACTCAAATACATTTACATAGAAGTATTGGGATTCCAAATCTATTGTTCTTTCCAGGATATTTTACTGATTCCATTATATACTCCAGACACTCAATCCACTATGGCATTTACAAGTCATAATCTCTGTAGATCTTAATTTCCTAATCAGCAAAATGGAAATAATAATAACTGTCTTGTTTTTACTAATATATTAGGCTTTTCTTAAATCCCTAGAATTTTTTCCACTCACATAGAAGTTTAATTTTAGGTTTTAAGATTAAGACCTAAAACTCACACATGAAGTGCTGCAACACCCTCCTCACTGATCTCCTTGCTTCTTGCCTTCTCTATACAATCCATCTTCCATGCAGTTGTTAAATGAATATTCCAAAAAGATAAGGATGATCAAATCATGTTCTACTCAAGATACAAACCTTTCTATTGGCTGTCTAATGTCACAATCTTCTCACTAGTCTATCTTTCTAAAGTGATCACTTCCTCTCATGCATACTATGCTCACCCAAAATGGCATTCTTGCTATGGCCTGTGTGTGAAAACAAGACGACTAGATGGCACAATGGATAGATTACCAGGCTTGGAATGAAGAAGACCTGATTTCAAATCCAGCCTCAGACACTTACTAGTCATGTGACTCTGGACAAATTGCTTCATCTGTTTGCCTCAGTTTGCTCATCTGTGAAATGAGCTAGAGAAGGAAATGACAAACACTCCAGTATCTTTGCCAAGACAACTCCAAATGGGGTCAAGAAGAATCTGAAATGACTCAATAACATGTATAGAATCCCATTTTCCATCTCCCACCTACCTGTCTGTGAATAAACTTTCACATGTCTAGGATGTTTTCCCTCCTTACCTATATCTATACCTAGCAACTTTCAATATGCAGATCAAATGGACTTCTTATATCGGAACTTCATCCTTGCTTTCTCAAAAGTTGTCAGCAACTTCTCATATCCTCAAATTATTTTTTATTTACTTTGTGAAAATTATTTATTTACCTTATCTGAATACATGCCATCTCCCCATTGTCCCACCACCACAACCATCACCATCACCACCACCACACACACAGCAGAGTATAAATTCAAGGGCTATAATTGCTTTTTATGTTTGTGTCCAGTGGCTTAGCAAAGTTCTTCCTGATACTAAACACTCAATAAGACTTGTTGAATTGAATTAATAGAGTGGTATAGTGGGAAACAAAAACATTAGATTGGGAAGAAGGAGATTTTTATTTTAGTCTCGCCTCTGCTTCTAACTGTATGTCTTTAGTCAGGTCATTTACCTTTTCCCACTATAGTTTCTAATTCAAAAGTAGGTGAATAATAGAAGAATGTTAAATAATTTCTAGATCTCTTCCAGGCCTAACCTATTATGAATCAAAGTCAGCTAACATGGTGCCATAATTACAATTAACAGTTAACAGAAGTATAGAAGGAAAGAAAGAAATAGGAGAAGGGAAGAGAAATGAGAGATTGAGAGATAGAGGACATGAGAGTAAGGAAAAAAGGAAGAAAGAAGAAAAGAAAGGAAGGAAGAAAGGAAAGAAGGAAGGAAGGAAGAAAATAAGAAAGAAAGAAAAAACAAAATAAAAGAAAGAAACCAAAACACTTTTTTTTGCATTGGTGCTTCCCTTTGTTCAGCAGTATTCTCTGTCATAATCAGAATTATAGAAATTTTTAAAATGTCTCTTAGTCTGCAGGAGTCTCACAGTATTAATCTGCAATGGCAGTGAATATAAGGCATATAAAAACACATATGTATGTACACTTGCTTAATAGAAACATTCAACATTGTCAGGACTTCACAGAATCTCCCTGAGAATCCTCTAGGGTTGAGGGGTGAGGATGGTAATGGGGTGTGAATGAAAATAGATTGTAAGAGTTTTTAATAAATGTTTCCTGGTCTGCACGAAGCTGAACCACAAAAGGTTTGGCTAGAATCAGCTGAGGAAATGAGAGAACCCAAAATGAGTGCTTAAGAGCTATCTTTTGAGAACAAGTTTTCTGGGGAAAGCAAAAGAGAATGCAAAAGGGGCAATAGTAAAATTGCCCCCCAGCTCTCTAGTACTAAAGGGAAAGGGACAGCAGCTGTGCACAGAATTGAGGCGATATGGCAATCTTATGCACCTGCTCCATACTTACATCTGGAAGCCACCCTCCCTTCACTCTCCCCTCCCCCCAAGTAATTTTTCACTCCTGAAAATGCAGTAGAGAATAATAGGGCAGACTCTTCTGAACTATTCACATTCCAGATGTCTGGTTTTCAAGGAAGGATAGGGAAAAGGGAAAGGGGAAGGAGAGAATAACCATAGGTGTTTTCAGTATTTATTTTCTTTGCTTTAAAAAAAGAAATGCTAGAGTGGTCTCTAGCAGCACATGGAAATTAATTAAAAAAATAAAATGGGGTTCTCTTAGAAAAGAAAAAGGATATGGCTCATGGTAACATGTTTTTTTATGTGTAGCTGCTCTGGTTTTCAACTCTCTCCTTTAATGTGTTAGCTGCCTATTAAGCATGTAACAGAAGTAAATGAAAATACACAAATATGCAAATAATCAAGTATATGTGTGTAGAGAGAGGAGAGACAGAGAGAGGGAGAGATTGTTGTTGATTCATTTACTTCAATGTTCAGGTGATGTTGTTGATTCATTTACTTCAATGTTCAGGTGAACTGGACATGTGAAGTCATTTACTTCTAGAAAGGAATACTGAGATGCAGATAATTAGACTCATGGTAAAAAGTCCCCTTGGTATCAGTGTTTGTGAATTTTCCTTCCCCCGATGTGGACATACCTTCTATTTCCAACTAAAGGAACCAGTTTCCTGTCAGCCCCTGTTTTCTTTATTTTTCTCTGCATAGTGAAAAAGGTGCAGAACTTGGGGAAGGCTATTTCTCATACAGAATTTTCAGAGGATAGCTCTATATTACAATATGGGGAATCATTTCAGCTATTTCCAGTAGATAGAACCTAGGTTAAAGAAATATGTCAGTAAGAAAATTAATTTTCAAAAATAATTAAATTCAATTCAAACATTCATGAAATAGATTCTATGTTCCAGGCATTGTGCTAAGTGCTAAAGATACAAAGAAAGGCAAAAAGTAGTTCCTGTCCCAATGGAGTTTAAAATCAGTAGATATCCTTTAAAAACTGATTTACATTTAAAATAAAATTAAAACAGCAAAAGGTGACAAATTTGAAGACTGAGGACCTTAGTTCAGTCTCCCACTCTGTTAGGCAAGTCCCTTAACATTTCTTGATTTCAAGTTCCTCTCACCCATAAAATTAGGAGGTTTGATTAGCAGGCCTCGCAGTTTCCTTCAGTCTTGAGGTCTATGATGAATGCTTTATCATCCTACAAAAGCAACAGCAGCAGCAGCAGCAGCATGTCACTTTTCCAAAGCATTTGACCATTTAGAATGCCCAAAATGGCGTGAAATAGTTTTTATGAGTAGTTTTACCCCTTACCACCACTCTGCAAATGAGAAAATTAAAATAGAAAGTTGTGACTTACAAATGTCATGGAGCTAACAAGCTTAGGGAGAAGAGGATAAAATCTCAATCTTTTGATACCAAAGTTCAGGACTTTATCTATCTATCTATCTATCTATCTATCTATCTGTCTGTCTGTCTGTCTGTCTGTCTGTCTGTCTATCTATCTATCTATCTATCTATCTATCTATCTATCTATCTATCTATCTATCTATCTATGTATCTATCTATTCGTTCATTCATTCATTTATCTATCTATCTATCTATTATTTATTTATTGCTGAGGCAATTGGTGTTAAGTGACTTGCCTAGGGTCACACAGCTAGAAGTGTTAAGTATCTGAGAGAAAATTTGAACTCAGATCCTTCTGATTTTAGGACTGATGCTCTATGCACTGTACCACTTAGTTGCCCCATTTTTTTTTTTTTATTGCATACTACATACTTTTCACTAGGAACAGCTAGATGGTATAGTGGATATAGTTATGCACCTGGAGTCAGGAAGATTCATCTTCCTGAATTCAAATCTGGTCTCAGACAATTATTAGCTGGAGAAGTCACTTAACCCTGTTTGTCTCATTTTTTTCATATGTAAAATGAGCTGGAAAAGGAAATGCCAAATCACTCAATTATCTTTGGGGAGAAAACTTCAAATAGCTTCGTGAAGAGTCAGATATGACTGAAGCAATTGAACAATTAAAAAAAAAAGAAATTGAGAAGGTAATATAATACCAGTTTGAGGGACACATCCAATATTGTATGATTCTTTAAAAAAAAAAACCCATAACTTCCTAAAAGAAAGCAAAAAATCCTCTCCAAAATATGATGAAAGCAATGCCAAAAATGATATGGGTATGCTCTCTAAGACACCGTGTATATGCATATCTGTGTTCCTATTTAAAAAAAAATTTTATTTAAAGTTTTCCATTTGGTATATGAATGTAATAGAATAATATTTTTCTGTAACTAGCAGGCTGGTTTCAGAAAAACCTGGAAAGACTTACATGAACTGATACTAAGTAAAATGAGTAGCACCAAGAGAATATGGTACACAGTAGCAATAAGATTATGTTGATCAACTGTGATGGACTTGGCATTTTTCAACAATAAGGTGATTTAATGCAATTCCAAAAGACTTGTGCCATCCACCTCCAGAGAGAGAATTATGGATATTTAATGTAGATAAAAGCATAGTATTTTTACCTGTTTTGTTTTGATTTGTTTTGTTTTGTTTGATTGATTGGGTTTTTTCTTTCTAATTTCCCCTTTTTTGATCTGATTTTTCTTGCACAGCAAGGGGAATATGGAAATACGTTTAGAAGAGTTCCACATGTTTAACCTCTATTGGATTGCTTGCTGTCTGGGAGTAGAGGGAAGGGAAAAGGGAAGAAGAAAAAAATTAAAAGCATGGTTTTTCAAAGGTTAATGTTGAAAACTACCTTTGTATGTATTTGGAAAAATAAATGGCTATTATATATATATATATATATATATATATATATATATATATATATATATATATATATGTGTGTGTGTGTGTGTGTGTATATATATATACATATATATATATATATAAGTTTTCCATTCCATATTCCCTCCCTTCCTCATCTCTCTTTCCCTATCCCTGAGATGGTATGGAATTAGATATAGGTTATACATGTGCAATTATGTAAAATGTTTCCATATAAGTAATTTTGTATAAAAATAATTTAATAAAAAGTGAAATAGTGAAAAATAGCATGCTTCAGTCTATTTTCAGTCAATATCAATTCTTTCTCTGGGAGGTGAATAGCATACTTCATTATTAGTTCTTTGAGATTGTCTTGGATCACTATATTGCTGAGAACAGCTAAGTCATTTTCAATTCTTCATCAAACAATATTGCTATTACTGTTTAACAACATTCTCCTGGTTTTCTTCATTTCATTTGCATCAGTTTATATAGGTCTTTCTAGGCTTTTATGAAATCATCCTGTTTGTTATTTCCTATAATGAAATAATATTTTATCATAATCATAAAAAACAGTCTGTTAAGATACTTCCCAATGAATGGGTATCCCTTTGATTTCCAGTTATTAGACACCACAAAAAGACCTACTATAAATATTTTTGCACAGATAGGTTCTTTTCCCTTAAAGATATTTTGGGGACAAAGACCTAGAAATAGTGCTGTTAGAAGAAGGGTATATACAATTTTATAACCCTTTCGCATAGTTTCAAATTGCTCTACAGAATGGTTGGATCAGTTTACAAACTCCACAATGTATTAGTGTGCCATTTTTCCACATCCCCTCCAACATCCATTTTCCTTTTTTGTCATACTAGTTAATAATATAGGTGCGAAGTTAGTTAGAATTGTTTTCATTTGCATTTCTCTAAGGAAATCTATGTATCAAGAATAACAATGCCAACAATACCAGAAAAGAAAGCAGGTATTCAAAGCTTCAACACCCATGATTGGAAGGGGAAGAGAGAAAAAAATAAAGAGTGAGAGAGAGTGGGAAGAGAGAGGAGGAAAAAGAGGAGGAGGAGGAGGAAGAGAAGAAGGAGGAAAAGGAGAAGGAGAAGAAGAAAGAGGAAAAGGAGGAATAGATGGAGGAGAAAGAAGGAGAGGAAAAGGAGGAGGAGAATGAAGAAGAAGAGAGGGAGAGAGAGAGAGAGAGAGAGAGAGAGAGAGAGAGAGAGAGAGAGAGAGAGAGAGAGAGAGAGAGAGAGAGAGAGACAAAGAGAGACTGAGAGAAATTGTTAAGTTATTCACTTCAATATTCAGGTGAATATTCAACATCATTACCTTCTGTCTATGTGATTATGATACATAGTGTGGAAATCTTAAAAATGTGATAATTTATCTGTGAAATCACACATTTGCTCTTAGAGAAAAATAAAATCCATTTCAGCAACATAAGTGAAAAACCTCAGTATTGTATCTTACAATCTGGAAATGGAATATTGATTTGTATATAATTTGATTCATGATAAAAATTCCTCTTGGTGTCAGTGTTAGTGAATTTTCCTTCCCTTAGATATGGACACACCCTCTATTTCCAACTAAAAGAATCAGTTTCCCATGCCCTGTTTTCTTTATTCTTCTGTGTATAGTAAAAAAGGTACAGAATTTTCATACAGAATTTTCAGAGGATAGCTACATATTACATCATGGAGAATCACTTTAGCTATTTCCAACAGATAGAACCTAGATGAAAGAAATATTTCAGTAAGAAAATTAATCTTTGAAAATAATTTACTAAGTAGATACAAAGAAAGGCAAAAAGTATTGCCTATCCTTATAGAATTTACAATCAGTAGGTTTTTTTTAGTGAAAAAAGTTAGATTACTTAAAAGCTGATTTACATTTAATAGAAAATTAAGCAGCAATGGTTGACAGATTTGAAGGATGGAGACCTTGGTTCAGTTTCCCACTCTGTTATTTATTTGCTAGTTATGTGATCTTAGGCAAGTCCCTTAACATTTCTAGATCTCAAGTTCCTCTCACCCATAAAATTAGGAGGTTTGATTAATAGGCCTAGAAGGTTCCTTCAACCTTGACGCCAATGATAAATGCCTTATCATCCTACAAAAGCAGCAGGAGCAGTAGCATGTCACTTTTACAAAGCATTTGACCATTTAGAAAGTCCAAAATACTGTGGAATGATTTATATGAGTAGTATTACTCCTTAGTAACACTCTGCAAATAAGAAAATTAAAATAGAAGTTGTGACTTATCAAAATCATGCAGCTAACAAGCTTAGGGGACAGAAATTGAAATCTCAATCTTTTGATTCCAAGTTCAGGATTTTTTTTTATTGCACACTACATACTTTTCACTAGGGGCAGCTAGGTGGTATAGTGAATAGAGCTTTGGGCTTGGAGTCAGGAAAATTCATCTTTTTGAAGTCAAATCTGGTTTCAGACATTCATTAGCTAGACAAATCATTTAGCCCTGTTTACCTCAGTTTTTTCATCTATAAAACGAGCTGTAAAAGGAAATGCCAAATCATTCAACTATCTTTGAGGAGAAAACCTCAAATAGGGTCATAGCTTTAGACATAATTTAAATAATAGACAATAAAAAAGATAATATAATGTCACCAATTTGAGGGATATATCCAATATTGTATGTTTCTTCAAAAAATATACCCTAAAAGAAAACAAAACTCCAAAATATAGTAGAAGAAATGCTATAAAAACATGGCATGCTTCCTTAGACATCATGTATATTTAACATATATTATTATAATTGCATTATATTTTAACATATACTTAAAATAAAAAAAATGAGATTTGCCATAAGGAATCTATCCTATTTTCCCATTTGTGTAGTTTGAAGAAGCAAGCAGTTTTGTAGTGAGACTTCTTCCTTTGTATTTTGGGTATAAATTATATTTGAGTAAATTTGAAAGGATTGACATGGTAGGAATTTGTTCATATAATATTTTCTTTGAAAAATCTCCATAAATTCCAGTAAGTACAATACCCTTGCTCTGTCGATAAGGGAGTAGCCCACTTCAGTGGAAAGCTCACTGACTCCAAATTCACTAGTTCAAATTCCAAGTCTAGTGCTTATTACTTTGCCTAAGTCACCTTCTCCTTAGAGCTTAGTTTCCTCAAGTAAAATGAAGGTGTGAGGTCCCTTCTAGATCTAGATAAGGAGTTTAAGAAAAAGTCCTCCTTTTGTGCAAAGAGTGATTCAAAATAGATCTATCAGTGATATCACATTAAAATGCTATCTTTTTATAGTGTTATATTATATTGTTATATTATAGAATCATAAGTATCTCTGAGGGGGTATTATTAATTAAAAAACTCATATATTAACATTATCATTTTTTTTGTACTGTTGTTTGTTTTTATAAATATTTCCCAGTTACATTTAAGTCTGGTTCTTGAGCTGTGTGTTTGTCCCTTTTGGTCTACAAGTTATAATGGGACCAAATGTTTAAGACTCAGAGGAAAGTGTCTAGTATATTGGGTAGATTCTCTATAGAAGATTTATGGAAAATCAAGAATTTTATAAAATAAGGAGATATAGATAGAAGTAATCTATGTGAGAAACTACACTTTTGTTGAGAGTGAGGATCTCTGGGTATATTGAAAAAATACATTTATGCCATTACCACTAAGGGAGAGAGACCCTATATTTGCAAATAAAGCTTATTTCAATTTAGGATAATTCATGAAAGATTTATGAAATGTCTCTTATGTACAAGGTACTATGTTAAATATTAGGAAGACCAAGATATTTCCTCATATTATTATGTAAATACTAATCTGTTTGCACATACTCCTTCCAACTGTCAAGTAAAACAGAAGGTACTAACTCCATGGACTGTTTTTCCCTGTTTTTGTTTCCCCAATGCGTTGCAAATAGAAAATGCTTTTAAAATGGATGCTAATAAACCAAAATTGTTCCCTGATGTCAAGAACCTTACATTCTCCCATCATCTTTCTCTAGCATTTTCTGAATTTCCTCTTACTTTCACCCTTCCCTTTTCCCACCATCTTTTGCAACTAATGTCATGATTTTTATCATTTCAAGACTCAAAAGTCAGAACAGTTAACCATAACCATAAAGGAAGAAAGATAACACAGGCAGTTCTCCTTTACACAATGCTAGGGTTTTTTGTTTTGTTTTGTTTTTGTTTTGACTACTTTTTTCTTTAAATAAGATGATAATTGGAAAAAATCCAAGATGATCCCTGCAGCAACTCCCTATAAATGAAATTATTTCATAGTTGACTTTCTCACTTTAAAATTTCATCCTTTGGGTATAATGTTTCTGGGTACTTAACCTCTTACTCCTTTTCAACAGGAAATCTCTTTATGTATTGAGAATAACAATGCCAGAAAAGGAAGCAGGTGTTTAAAGCTTCAGCACCCATAATTGGAAGAGTGAGGAGAGAGAGAGAAAGAGAAAGGGGGGGGGAGGGAGAGAAAGGGAGGAAAGGAGAAAAAACAGGGGAAAAGGAAGGGAGGGAAAGAGAGAGGGAGGAAGAAGGAGAGACAGAGAGAGGGAAAAGGAGAGAGGAGAGGGATAAGGAAAGGGAGAGAGGGGGGAGAACACACACACATAAAGAAACTACATCTTCAATTGAACTAAATATGTTTTATGCTTTTAAAAAATATGCTTCCTGAAGCATTTTATTGAAAAAATTACTGTTTGCTTGTCTTTGAGATCACAACACCATATTTCTTTGTTTTCTTGTTATTGCTAATAATAATAAAACCCTACATATTATAATCTTTCTGTGAAGAACACATCCTTATTTAGAATTCAAGAATTTCACTTAGGAATGAGAACAAGATATGCTTTTTCAGGAAAATACATACTCTTCACTGGAAGCCAAATTTCTCTAAGTCCTTTAGTCTGATGATCATCATATACACATTTTTAATAATTTGGATCCTATGTAAACAAAGTCTGAAGTATTGCAAATTTTACTTTTCAATGTGAATCAACATTTTCCATTTCTATGCAATATTTTGCAATATGTAATGTAACCTATTCATGCAAAATAACATCAGTACTCACTTCCTCCAGTAGGTCTATGATCTCATTGATGTGGATACTCCTCATAATTATGATCCTCAAATCATCCATCCCTGCGCATCCTGCATGATTCTTGTTCAAAACAGGTATTCAAAACAAGAATGGATTGTAAGTGATAGCAACTCATAATTTTGACAAGAAATAAAAGGTACTACATTCCAACTATACTTAAAATCTTTGCTATTTAGGTAAAAGATGTGATCCAAAATACATTAGAGCAGCAACTTGAAAAAATGTTTATAAAGTTTTCAAATTTGCTTTGAAAAATTTTGTGTCAGTTGAATGAGTCCTCTGCATATAGGGCTGCACTCTTTAAAGTTGTTTTGATTGGCTCTATTAAGCTGATGAAATTTAGGAAGAGGCAATATTTTCTTTACCTGTGTTGCTTCCTTCTTAATTTTTCTAATTGTTTTATACCTGACACTTTAAAAGAAAAAACAGGATTTGAGGGGAACTTTTCAATTCTTCCCCTCAAATATTCTAGAGAACAGAATTTCTTTATAATCAATATTATTCTAGCATAACTCTTTTTTTAGAGTTTAATAAAAAAAAAACTTTTAGCTAAATAGATGGTATTATTTGTAGAGGGTTGGAACTCTGAAAAGGTGTACTTGAATCTAAGACAGCAGAGTAGGCAAGGCTAAGTACTCAATGTGAGATAATGGTTCTATAAACATATACTTAGATAATATGGTGATGTGATGGCTCTCCTCATGATTTGTGCCTGGTGAATATGCCGTGGTGAGGTAATTGTAGGGAAAGATTGGAGGGCTGAGGGAGAAAGTCAGAGTCTCTCTGCCACAGCATGCTCAGCAAAGAAGATTTCAGGCTCCAGACTTCAGAATCCCGGATCCATCTTTGACGAGGCACGTGGAAGGTTGCCTTCCTCCTTCACTTCTCCTCCTAAAGACCAAGGACTTTGACTGATCCTGATTCTGGCTGATTCTGAGGCCCTCCACAGAGCTATCCCAGACATTAAAATTAATATTACTATTATCATCATCATTGGTTATAAAAAATCAATATAGCACTTCAAGCCTTATGATAAGGTAGGAAATTCAGTTACCTAGACTTATAGAGGAGGACATGGAAGCTTGGAGAGATTTGTTTAAGACAATATAATGATTCTCAGATTCTTTTTAAGATATTTCAGAATGCAGAAGGCATGAACAGCTGGAGAAGATTGGGAAAGATCTCATAACAAATGATAACACAAAGTCTTGAAGTAAGGCAGGATTTCTTTAAAACAAAGGTGTGGAGTGAGAGCATTTTGTATCTGATTGGCAGTTAGTTCAAAAGCATTTGAATGGGAAAAGACTTGCTAAATCACATTATAGACTTTTCAAATAGTCCACTATTGCTGGACTAGACTATAGAATTTCTAAAAGAAAGTAGTATATAAGAATAGTGGAAAGAGAAGAAGGTTCGAGGTTGTGAATAATTTTATATGCAAGGAAAAATTGTTAACTTTCAGTAATTACAGAAGTTCTATCACAGTAAAAGCTCCTTTTTTGAAATAAACAAATCAGTGAATCCATATTGCTGAGACTAATAAATACAATTGTTCTGAAAGGATAAAAGTTACAAATAACCTGAAGAACAATGGAAATTGGCAAATATAGGTAGGCTGCAACATATTACCAATAACTACTTGCACTCCTGAAATGAACACAAGAAATTCTATACCCAGAAAATGAGGTTGGCCAGTCATCTACCAAGTGAGAGATAACAGATCAGTTGCCTTATGTGGTACTCTGGCATTGTGATAATAAAAATTCAAGAGGAAGACCTCCAGTTTTTGGATAGATCCTTTTGGGAGGATTTATGGAAAATAAAAGATGGACATGAACTAAATAGGATGAAAATATCAGGAATACATATGACAGCAAGTGCCTCACAGTAAAGAAATCATGGATTCAAAGTACCTGCAAGTCAAAAATTATATCACATAGCACATAAGATATTCTTAATCTAAACAATACAATGGAAATTTTCTTGATTTGCTACTTGGTTAAATTTTAGTGATGAATCACTCTGTTTGGAACTTTTCTCTCAAATATGATCAGGAGGAAATATCTCAAGAACTTGGATTTGCAAAACTTTGAAATTATCTTTGTCTTCCAGTCCTGTGAAATTGGATAAAAGAGCAAAAAAGAAAAGAAAAATTGCCAAAACTCATTTTGATGTCCTTATGGTGGCAGGTTTTGAGGTCTTCTACATGAAACATGAAAATGGTTGAAGTAAATAGGATTAACCAAATATGACTCCTGTTTCTGGCTCATAGATTTAATCAGCAGATTATTCCTTATCATGTACTACTTTGAAACATATGGCAAGAAATCCTAAAATCATAGAAATGTTATCATAGAAGAAATCTTGGAATTGCTTTAATGCTATCCCTTAGTTACTCTTCCATAAATTAAATTCTTTCTATAAAGCCTCAACAATCACCTTTCTATTAAGTACCAGGTGTTGTGAGATATGGTTGAATTATAGGATAATTTGGACTTTTAAATTCCATTCAATTAAAATTTATAATCTGTTTTCTGGATAAATATAGTTGTTTGTGATATCTAGAATTAGTCTTCTGGTCTCCTTTTTATTTATTCTATACCATAAATTAAACCACAAACCTATTCTTTTTAAAATAACAAATAGCCTTTTATTTTCAAAATATGTGCAAAGATAGTTTTCAGCATTCACCACTGCAAAACTCTGTATACCAAATTTTTCTCCCTCCTTTCTTCTGGCCCCCTCCCCTATATAGCAAGTAATCGAATATATATTAAACATGTACAATACTTCTATTCATATTTTCACTGTTACTATGCTGCACAAAAAAAATCAGATCAAAAAGTAAAAAAAAAATGAGAAAGAAAACAAAAAGCAAGCAAATAACAACAAAAAGGTGAAAATACTATATTGTGATCCACAGTCCTCGCAATCCTCTCTCTTGGTGCAAATGCTCTCTTCAATACAAGTGTATTAGAATTGTTTTGAATCACTTCATTGTTGAAAAGAACCAAGTCCATCAGAATTGCTCATCACATAATCTTATTGCTGTGTATAATGTTCTCCTGGGTCTATTCACTTCACTTAGCATCAATTCATGTAAGTCTCTCCAGACCTCTTTGAAATCAACCTGTTGATTGTTTCTTATAGGAAAATAATATTCCATAACATTCATATACCATAACTAATTCAGCCATTCCCCAACTGATGGGCATCCACTTAGTTTCCAGTTCCTTGTCACTACAAAAAGGACTTTTACAAACATTTTTGCTATGTAGGTCCTTTTCTGTTTTTTATGATCTCTTTAGGACACAAACCCAGTAGAGACATTACTGGATCAAAGGATATACATAGTTTGATAACCCTTTGAGCATAGTTCCAAATTGCTCTTCAGAATAGTTGAATCAGTTTATAACTCCACATGAAAAAGGAACCCTGGAAGTTTTAGAGTTTAGAGATTATACCTGTGAAGGATATAATCTACACTAAAACTTCTTGAAGGAGAAAATCTTCAACTCTGCCTCAGTGAGAGACCCACCCAAGGGAAACAAGACAAACAGTTTCATTGTTATTTAGGTGAGGTTGGTTCAGTCCCAAGCAAAAGAACTCCAACCCTATTCAATTAAAGAAACTCATTCAATTCTATTCAAATAGCTCAAGCTGAAACTCAGCTTGTAGCCAAAACTCTTATTGTAAAAGAGCCAATCTAAAATCTTCTCTTTGCAGAGGTTCTAAGCATGCCGTGCTATGCCAAGGAGGCCTCTGCCCACTGGAATAATATTGTTTTCCAGTATTACCCTCTTTTTATCCTCACCTATTTCCCTAATGAGATTTTGTGCCTCTCTGTCAGGTTTCTAACCTTACTTCCCAATATCTATAATAAACCTCTTTTTTTTATCAATCTAGATTTTTCAGGTTTGTAAATTCCTTAACAAAGAATCTCTGTGCTGCAAGAAGGGGGTTCCCCCAAACTCCCTACCCTTGTGCCAAATCCCAAGGGCTATAGGAGAGCCAGATCTCTCCATTTGGTTCCCTGAACCCCAAACCTGCCACTAGACATCATTTAACTCCTTGACCACCAGAAACCCTAATCTCATTTTGGTTCCCTAAATCTAGATCTTCTCATTTGGTTCTCTATAAAAGGGAACCCCAATACCTAAACCTCATCATACTAGCCATGTATTAGTTCTCCAGTTTTCCCACATCCCTTTCAACATTCATCATTATCTTTTCTTGTCATTTTAGCCAATCTGAGAATGTGTAGTGGTATCTTAGAGCCATCTTAATTTGCATTTCTCTGCTCAATAGTGAATTAGAACATTTTTCATATGAATAAAATGGTTTTGATTTCTTCACCTGAAAATTGTTCACATCCTTTGATTATTTATCAGTGGGAGAATCACAAGTCTATCTTAATTGTAGAAATTTTCTTACTGCATTATGAGAGTATTCTTCATGCTTAGTTTTTAATTGCATTGGCTCTACAAATATTAATTATTTTTTTATTCTGCAATTTAAAAAAATAGTTGATCTTAAGTTTTGAAAAGTGCTTTGCCATGGTAGGCTTTCTATATAAAAACTGAAAACCTAAAAATAATAAGTACTCTCTTCTAATAATAATAGAGACTTTTTGTTGTACCAAATAAAATCCCTTAGGCTGGGAATTTTTCATTTTTGTCTTTGCATTTTCAGAGGCCTAGCAGAGTGATTTGCTCATTATAGGTGCTTAACAAATGTCTTCAAATTAAATAAAATTCCTTAGTAAAAAAAAAGGAAGTTTCTGTTTTAATTTGGTCACTTGCTATTTTGTCTTCTGTGTGTCCCAAAAATAATTCCTATAGATGATTATTTATTTTGCCCCTAAAAGTGGCCATTAAAACTATATAAGAAACACATGTGCTACACCATAAACTGTGAAAGGTATAATAATACCAGGGCATATCATTGGTTGGATTTACTGTTGTCATAGCCAGGGAAATATTTTGATCAAGTTATCTGTCTTTTACCAGCTTGAAATTGTGTTGATTTTCCTCTGAATCTGTCTCAGGATTGATTTTTGTGTGGATTCTACCAAAAGCATAAAATGCTTAGTATAAAATAATGATATGACTCCTGAAATGATAATCAATCAGCCAGGATTTTTTAAGCACCTTCTATGTGCCAGGCATTATTCAAAGTGCTAGAGACACAAGTCAGAAATGAAGCAATCCATCTGGATGCTACTTAAATATTTTGCTGTGGGATGTTTTTCATGTTGACTCATGGATGATGATTTCTGTCACTGGGAAGGGCAGTGACCATTTTTACCTAGAAAACCTGAAAATGGCTAATCCATTACCTTCTGTCTGAATAACAACTGCTAACTCATCATTGCTGACAGAATGTATGTTCATTTCTAGGAAATGAGATTTATTTTTTCTTGATAGATACTATTATCTTTTTAAACCAGCATGTCTTTAGAGAGATGGTAGGAGATGTGCTCTTTCAATCCATGTGTTATAAAATCTTTTGGGCTTCTGAGAGGAAAAATATAAAATGAAAAGCAATCATATCAGACCATTTTCTTAAGACAAATCATTGTCAGTATACATGGATAAGGAAACCAAGAAAAACATGTGAGATTCAGAGAAAGAGTACATTGATTTTCATGTGTATTGCCTTGGATTTTCACAAATTGTTCTGGTTACTTATCCAGAGCATTGGACAACTTTCTAAAGCTCTTTTGCTAAAGTTATAGTCAGAAGGCTGTTGTTTTGTCCGACCTGTAATTTATTGGTTCTCCATGAGGAAACAATGTACATCTAAAATTTCTTTGCTGCTTCTAGTTTTAAAGAGTTGCCTTTGTCAGGGAGGTGTGAAGTGGTTTGCTCAAAGTCACAGAGTTAGTATGTTTCAAAGACAGTATTTGAATACAGTTCTACATTCTGAACCCAGCATTCTATCTCCTGCTCAGTGTTGCCTCTCTTATATGATTTGTAATTTGAAAAACAAATGGTACTGCATATAATGACATGTACAGAGACAGCTTCTGGATTAAGAAGACCAGGTTTCAAGTTCCATCCCTGGGGTATATTGGTAGTTTTTACTCTGGAAAAGTCATCTAATTTCTCAGCATCTTGGATTACCCTTTAACTCTGGAAGTTGTAAAGAAAATGCTGATCTGAACTGGAAAAGTGGTTTCTTCACCAGTAGCTCTTTACATGGATGAAATTACAAATTCCATTAAAAAAGGTATATTCTTAATATATAATGTATACTTTAATTTTATCCACAATTAATTATATATTTAAATGCTTGAATATATAATTTTAATTTTTTATATATTTAAAATACATATAAATATTTCTTTATACATATATTAAGAATCCATGTATTTATTAATAATATATTCTGTGTATATATTCAAAGGCATATATATGCATATATCATATATGTATATATAAACACATATGTATAGGCATAAACACTTTGAATACACACATATACATAGAGGCAAATGAATACTCAGTGGGTAGAGTACTGAGGCAGGAAGACCTGAAATCAAATCTAGTCTCAGATACTTCCTAGCTAAGTACCCTTAGCAAGTCATTAAGCTCTGATGGTCTGACAAAATGGATCTACTGGTCCATTGGAGAAGAAAATGGCTAACTATTCCAGTATCTTTGCCCAAAAATACCTAAATGGGGTTACAAAGATTTGGATATGATTGAAACAAATTAATAATAACATTAACACACACATATATATGTATGTGTGTGTATATATATATATGTATGTATAAGTGCATATATACACATAGAGGGACAAGTATATACACATATGTATATATGTGTGTGTGCACACATGTATGTTGTGCATGCTTATGTGTGTATGTGACAATAACAACGAGGCTTGAATTGGCTATCACTGAGCCATCCCCTTCTCTACCAAAATTATTTCACTGGTCCCCACTACCTAATGACCAGATTTAGTCCTGGGGGTACTTAAAGAGAAAAAATTATTTTTTCTTGTATTCTTTGGGTTGTTGCATCATCCACATGTTGTTTTTCTAGGGGTGTGTGCTTATTTGTTTGTGTGTGTGTGTGTGTGTGTGTATGTGTTTATTTGTGTGTGTGTATGTGTGTGTGTGTAAATTCCTCAGAGATTAGGTTTAGTTCATGTCTAGGATATCCAATTGGTTTTGTACAGCAAAATAACTGTATGGACATATATACATATATTATTTTTAACTTATACTTTAACATATTTAACATGTATTGGTCAGCCTGCCATCTGGGAGAAGGGGTAAGGGGAAGGAGGGAAACAGGTGGAACAAAAGGTTTTGCAGTTGTCAATGCTGAAAAATTGCCCATGCACGTATCTTGTAAATAAAAAGCCATAATAAAAATAAATAAATAAATATTTGAGGCCAGATTTGAACTCAAGTCTTTCTGATTCCAGGCCTAGTGTTTTAGTTCCCCCGACCTGACCTATTTTTCTGACCTTACTACATAATATTCTCCTTCATGTATTCTAAACTCAAACCACATTAACTCTTTTTTTTTCCATATGTGGCCCTCCATCTCTTATCTCTACATTTGTATTGGTTGCCCAACATATACATATATATATATATATATATATATATATATATATAATAATAATAAACTCCTTTCTTATCTCTCTTATTTCCTCTTTCAAAATGCCACCTCAAACACAACATTTTTCCTGATTCCCTCCAGCTATAACAGACATAAACATTGAAAAGATCTATCAGAGTTTCTATATGAAATGATTTTTTCCCCATCAATGACAGTGGGACATAATATCACAATCTATAAGTTACAACATGAAAAATCAAAAATGTCTCAAAAAATAGAGGTTGAAAGAGAAACAATTAAAATGAGTATAAAGGTGGTTATACTGAAGGCATTGAGGACTTCTCAAGAAATATATATGAGAAGAGGATGCCAAAATCAAACAAAAAATTCAAAGACATCATTTTTAAAAGGCCTACATGCACACAGGTCATCTTGCTAAAACTAGTGGGAACATAATTGGTTTTTTTTGACTGATAATTGGTAAAGATGGGAAAAGGGAAACATAAGTATTCCCAAGCAGTATTCTATAACCTTCTACATCGTTATCTTAACACAATTCACAAAGAGGAGAACATTCATGATTTTTTTGTGCTTATTGATTATTGGTTGTATATATATATATGTATATATATATATATATATATGTGAAACATGCTTCAGTAGAACCTTAAGGGCTGGTCCCTGCAAAGTCTTCTAATACATATTTTAAAGTAAGATAGAATTGCTTGAAAGCAGTAAAATGCATGACTTCAAAAATTCCTTGACCAGGGGGGCGGAGCCAAGATGGCAGAGAAGAAACACACGACTCAGTGAACGTCCTCAATCCCTCACAACCAATTAGATAAATTAAGTCTCAAAATTAGCTCAGGACTGATAGATACCACAAGGACTGGAAGCACGACTTACCAGCTGAAGAGAATCTGGAGTTTCAACAGGAAAGGTCAGTTCTCAGGGGAGGAATAAGAGAGACCAGCACAAACGGTGGGGTAGGGGCACACTGCGCCCATTGCGCTGGGAGGGGCTCTGGGATCAGAGAAGCCACTGAGGTAAAGGAATCTGGCACAGGCTGTTAGCTCTTCTCTGCTAATTATTTAGCAGTTCAGAAGAGAAAGCCAAAATATTTTAAAACTCAGATTAGATTCTTAGATTTCCCTCCCCCCCCTCCCGCCCCCCCCTCCCCCGTGACTCAGCAGAGACTCGGCACCAGGGGGTGTGGCCTCAGCTACCACCTGAGAATAATTAAGAGATTGACAAGTGGGTGGATACGGCCCAAGGCAACACACACTGCCTAGTTTAGCTGGAGGGAGTGGAACTCAGCTCCAGGAAGTCCCAGAGAAGCGGAACCTTTGAACTAGGGGCCGCGGTTTCTGGCAGACACTTCCAGTTTGAGCACAGGGGCTTTCCACGTCACCTGCTGCAGACATCCACTCCCCACCCGGACACATAGGCTGGGCTTTGTGCTGTCTTTACTATTCTACGCCCTCGAAGCACAGTAGTGCTAATCACCTCTGAGGCACTTCCAGGGAGGGGGTGGGGAACTCTCTCCCAGAGCTCTATCTTAGCTCAGGCTCAGGAGCCGCTGCATCCATCCGGTCTGGGAGGAAGCTGGTAAAGAAGTAAATAAATAATTTCCTACCCCAGGGACAGACCCCAAAAGATTTTTTAAGTATGAGCAAAAAAGCTAGAAAAACCATAGATTCCTTCTATACAGAGAAAGAGCGGGTATCCAACCCCAAGGAAGTTAACAGCAGAGAGACAGCAGATAACAACCTAAAGGGGAACGATCCCTGCCCCCCATCACATAACTCTCTCCTAGAAGAATCTCTTAAAAAATTGAGGGAGATTGAAGAAAAATGGGGAAAGGAAAGGGAAGCTATGATAGAGAATAACAACGTCCTGAAA
Source organism: Sminthopsis crassicaudata (assembly GCF_048593235.1). Taxonomy (NCBI): domain Eukaryota; kingdom Metazoa; phylum Chordata; class Mammalia; order Dasyuromorphia; family Dasyuridae; genus Sminthopsis; species Sminthopsis crassicaudata. Next base: position 429,357,032 of record NC_133619.1, on the reverse strand, counting down.
TTGGAGTTGGAAAAAATAAAGAATTCACAGGAGATGCAGGGAAACAAAATTTATGAATTAGAAAAGGTTAAAAAAACACAGGAAAGTAGGATTTCTGAATTGGAAAAGATAAAAAAGTCTCAAGAAAATAGAATTTCTGAATTGGAAAAAGAAAATAATTCTCAAAAAAAAAATTAGGGAAATGGAAAAAAATTCAATAGAGCAAAATAATTCATTTAAAAACGAAATTGGGCATTTACAAAAAGAACTAAAAACTGTGAAAGAAGAAAATAACTCCTTAAAAGTCAGGATGGAACAAATAGAAATGAATGATTCACAGAGAACCCAAGAATCAGTCAAACAAAACAAAAAAAATGAGAAGCTGGAGAACAACGTCAAATACTTACTGGGAAAATCTATAGACCTGGAAAATAGATCTAGGAGAGATAATCTGCGGATCATTGGACTTCCAGAAAACTATGACCAAAAAAAGACCCTAGATTCTATTTTACAGGAAATTATCAAGGAGAACTGTCCAGAGATAATAGAAACAGAAGGGAAAGTAGATGTGGAAAGAATTCATCGAACTCCTTCTGAAATAGACCCTAAAAAAAGAACACCACGGAAAATAGTGGCTAAGCTGCAGAATTACCACACAAAGGAGAAAATCCTGCAAGCAGCTAGAAAAAAACAATTTAAATACCAAGGTGCCACAATAAGGGTCACCCAAGATCTGGCTGCCTCCACATTAAAAGATAGAAGGGCCTGGAACCTGATATTCCGTAAGGCAAAAGATCAAGGACTGCAACCAAGAATGAACTACCCAGTTAAGTTTAGCATCTTTTTCCATGGAAGAAGATGGTCATTCAATGAAACAGAGGAATTCTATATGTTTCTAAGAAAAAAACCAGACTTAAACAAAAAATTTGATCTACATCCACAAGACTGAAGAGAAACAGAAAAAGGTACACAGAACCCTTGAGAACTGTAACTCTGTTGTGGGTATATAAAAAAATACTCAAGGATAACTTGATTTTACTGATATAAAAGAAAAAAAGGGGGGTGTAGTAAAGGGAAGGAGGTCGGTTCAGAAAAAGGGGAAGGAGTGATAAAAAGAGGGAAACTACATCCCAGGAAGAGGCATAGAAAATACACCATATATGAGGGAACTTAGTGAGGGGGAGAATCATTGTGTGAATCTTACTCTCATCAGGAGAGGCTCAAAGAGTAAATAATTAACATATTTGTTTTTCAGAGAATTTTCTCTCACCTCATTAAAAGGGGGGAGAGGAAAAGGGAAAAGGAAAAGGAGAATAAGTGAAGGGACTTGGAGGGAGGGGGGAGGGATCCTAAAAAAAAAAAAAAAAAGAGGGAGGGTTGCGTGTCACAAGGGGGGTCTGTAAATTAAATATCGGGGAGGGGGATCAGGGGGGTCAAGGGAAAAAAGCATAATCTGGGGATAATACGATGGCAGGAAATACAGAATTAGTAATTTTAACTGTAAATGTAAATGGGATGAACGATCCCATCAAACGGAGACGGATAGCAGATTGGATCAAAAAGCAGAACCCTACAATATGTTGCCTACAGGAAACACACTTAAAGCAGGGAGATACATACAGAATAAAGGTAAAAGGTTGGAACAGAGCCTATTATGCTTCAGGTAAAGCCAAAAAAGCAGGGGTAGCTATCCTTATCTCAGATCAAGCAAAAGCAGAAGTAGATCTCGTTAAAAAAGATAAGGAAACTATATCCTGCTGAAAGGTAGCATAAATAATGAAGCCATATCAATACTAAACATATATGCACCAAGTGGTATAGCATCTAACTTTCTAAAGGAAAAGTTAAGAGAACTGCAAGAAGAAATAGACAGTAAAACTATAATAGTGGGAGATCTCAACCTTGCACTCTCAGATTTAGACAAATCAAACCACAAAACAAACAAGAAAGAAATTAAAAAAGTAAATAGAATATTAGAAAAACTAGGTATGATAGACCTTTGGAGAAAACTGAATGGCAATAGAAAGGAATATACTTTCTTCTCAGCAGTTCATGGATCCTATACAAAAATTGACCATATATTAGGACATAAAGATCTCAAAATTAAATGTAGGAAGGCAGAAATAATAAATGCCTTCTTCTCAGATCACAATGCAATAAAAGCTACATTCAGTAAAAAGTTAGGGGTAAATAGACCAAAAAGTAATTGGAAACTGAATAATCTCATCTTAAAGAATGACTGGGTGAAAGAGCAAATTATAGAAACAATTAACAATTTCACCCAAGATAATGACAATGATGAGACATCATATCAAAATCTTTGGGATGCAGCAAAAGCAGTAATAAGGGGAAATTTTATATCTTTAGAGGCTTATTTGAAGAAAATTGAGAAAGAGAAGATTAACGAATTGGGCTTACAACTTAAAAGGCTAGAAAAAGACCAAATTATAAACCCCCAACCAAAAATTAAACTTGAAATACAAAAATTAAAAGGAGAAATCAATAAAATTGAAAGTAAAAAAACTATTGAATTAATAAATAAAACCAAGAGTTGGTTTTATGAAAAAGCCAATAAAATAGATAAACCTTTGGTAAATTTGATCAAAAAAAAGAAAGAGGAAAATCAAATTGATAGTCTTACAAATGAAAAGGGGGATCTTTCCACCAATGAAGAGGAAATTAGAGAAATAATAAGGAGTTACTTTGCCCAACTTTATGCCAATAAATTTGATAACTTAAGTGAAATGGATGACTTCCTCCAAAAATATAGGCTCCCTAGACTAACAGAGGAGGAGATAAATTGCTTAAATAGTCCCATTTCAGAAAAAGAAATAGAACAAGCTATTAATCAACTCCCCAGGAAAAAATCCCCAGGGCCAGATGGATTCACATGTGAATTCTACCAAACATTTAAAGAACAATTAGCCCCAATGTTATATAAATTATTTGAAAAAATAGGGGATGAAGGAGTCCTACCAAACTCCTTTTATGACACAGACATGGTACTGATACCTAAACCAGGTAGATCGAAAACTGAGAAAGAAAATTATAGACCAATCTCCTTAATGAATATCGATGCTAAAATCTTAAATAAGATATTAGCAAAAAGACTTCAGAAAATCATCTCCAAGATAATACACTATGATCAAGTAGGATTTATTCCAGGAATGCAGGGCTGGTTTAATATTAGGAAAACTATTAATATAATTGACCATATTAATAATCAAATTAATAAGAACCATATGATCATCTCAATAGATGCAGAAAAAGCATTTGACAAAATCCAACATCCATTCCTACTAAAAACTCTTGAGAGTATAGGAATAAATGGACTATTCCTTAGAATAATCAGGAGCATATATTTAAGACCGTCAGTAAGCATAATATGCAATAGAAACAAACTGCAACCTTTCCCAGTAAGATCAGGAGTGAAACAAGGTTGCCCACTATCACCATTACTATTCAATATAGTACTAGAAACGCTAGCCTCGGCAATAAGAGCCGAGAAAGAGATTCAAGGAATTAGAGTAGGAAATGAGGAAATTAAACTATCACTTTTTGCAGATGACATGATGGTATACTTAGAGAACCCCAAAGACTCTGCTAAAAAGCTACTAGAAATAATTCAAAATTTCAGCAAAGTGGCAGGATACAAAATAAATCCACATAAATCCTCGGCATTTTTATATATCACTAACAAAATGCAACAGCAAGAGATACAAAGAGAAATTCCATTCCAAACAAATGTTGAGAGTATAAAATATTTGGGAATCCATCTACCAAAGAAAAGTCAGGAATTATATGAGAAAAATTACAAAACACTTGCCACAAAAATAAAATCAGATTTAAATAATTGGAAAGACATTCAGTGCTCTTGGATAGGCCGAGCGAATATAATAAAGATGACAATACTCCCCAAACTAATCTATTTATTTAGTGCTATACCAATCAGACTCCCAAGAAACTATTTCAATGACCTAGAAAAAATAACAACAAAATTCATATGGAAGAATAAAAGGTCGAGAATTGCAAGGGAACTGATGAAAAAAAAAAAAAGTCAGAGGAAGGTAGTCTAAGTGTACCTGATCTAAAGCTATATTATATAGCAGCAGTCACCAAAACCATTTGGTATTGGCTACGAAATAGACCGGTAGATCAGTGGAACAGATTAGATACAAAGGACAAAAAAGGGTACATCTATAGCAATCTAATCTTTGACAAACCCAAAGATTCCAAGATTAGGGATAAAAATTCATTATTCGGAAAAAACTGTTGGGAAAACTGGAAATTAGTATGGCAGAAATTAGATATGGATCCACACTTAACACCATATACCAAGATAAGATCAAAATGGATCCATGATTTAGGCATAAAGAGGGAGATAATAAATAGATTAGAGGAACAGAGGATAATCTACCTCTCAGACTTGTGGAGGAGGAAGGAATTTATGACCAGAGGAGAACTAGAGATCATTATTGATCACAAAATAGAAGATTTTGATTACATCAAACTAAAAAGTTTCTGTACAAATAATACTAATGCAAACAAGATTAGAAGGGAAGTAACAAATTGGGAAAATATTTCTAAAAACAAAGGTTCTGACAAAGGTCTCATTTCCAAAATATATAGAGAACTGACCATAATTTATAAGAAACCGAACCATTCTCCAATTGATAAATGGTCAAAGGATATGAACAGACAATTCTCAGAGGGAGAAATTGAAACTATATCCACTCACATGAAAGAGTGTTCCAAATCACTACTGATCAGAGAAATGCAAATTAAGACCACTCTGAGATACCACTACACACCTGTCAGATTGGCTAAGATGACAGGAACAAATAATGATAAATGTTGGAGGGGATGTGGGGAAATTGGGACACTAATACATTGCTGGTGGAGTTGCGAAAGAATCCAGCCATTCTGGAGAGCAATCTGGAATTATGCCCAAAAAGTTATCAAACTGTGCATACCCTTTGACCCAGCAGCGCTACTACTGGGATTATATCCCAAAGAAATACTAAAGAGCGGAAAGAAACATATATGTGCCAAAATGTTTGTGGCAGCTCTTTTTGTTGTGGCTAGAAACTGGAAGATGAATGGATGTCCATCAGTTGGAGAATGATTGGGTAAATTGTGGTATATGAAGGTTATGGAATATTATTGCTCTGTAAGAAATGACCAGCAGGAGGAATACAGAGAGGCCTGGAGAGACTTAAATCAACTGATGCTGAGTGAAATGAGCAGAACCAGAAGATCACTGTACACTTCAACAACAATACTGTATGAGGATGTATTCTGATGGAAGTGGAAATCTTCAACATAAAGAAGATCCAACTCACTTCCAGTTGATCAATGATGGACAGAGGTAGCTACACCCAGAGAAGAAACACTGGGAAGTGAATGTAAATTGTTAGCACTAATATCTGTCTGCCCAGGTTGCATGTACCTTCTGATTCTAATGTTTATTGTGCAACAAGAAAATGGTATTCACACACATGTATTGTACCTAGACTATATTGTAACACATGTAAAATGTATGGGATTGCCTGTCATCGGGGGGAGGGAGGGGGGGTAATTTGGAAAAATGAATACAAAAATAAAAAAAATTAAAAATTCCTTGACCATGATTATCAAGTGAGACCAAAAACTAGGGAGATGTATTTGCACAAAGTATTTGCTTTTGTTGAAGATATACCAGAGTCCTAATTGAGCAGGAATTCCCGTTGTTGATAAAATTCTCAAAATGTTCAGAAGATATTATGCCTATTGCAATAAGTCCTATAAACTTTCAATGTCTCTCAAAGGCCTCTATATTCACTCCATCTTTAGACATATTATCCATAGGAAAAAATTTGAATAGATGAGACTAGACATGCATTTAAATAGGTAGACCATAAAGATGTTTCATCAGAATATATGTTTGAAAAACACCACAACAGCAACAACTATAACAACATCAAAAGACTAAGTAATGCAATAAATAAAGCATAAATTAGGAAGACTCAACCTCATGAATTCAATACTAGCCTCAGACTTACTAGCCTCAGACTTACTAGTTATTTGACCTTCAGCAAGTCACTTAGCCCTATTTGCCTCAGTTTCCTCATCTGTAAAATTAGCTGGAAAAGAAAATGACAAAACTTCTCTCTAAAAGAAAGGCTTGTCTTTAAAAAATTGTTTCATACATCATTTGCATTTTTCAATATATTCTTTCCTCTTCTCCCTTTCAGAGAACTATGCTTTATAATAAAAAGGTATGTAAAGTTCAATAAAACCAACAAACATATGAAAAAGGTGGAAATTATTTTCAGTGTTCCATATTCATAGTTCCTTACCTATGCAAAGAAGCAGTGGAAGTTGCCTCCTCATACCTTGTCTTTGGAGCCATGCTTTGTCAACATAATTTCATAACATTTAATTTTCATTATTTTGTTGTTGTTCTAGAATTTTATATTGTAGTCATTATTTAAAATACTTCCTGATTCTGTTTATTTCACTTTATATCAGTTCATATAGGTGCACTGTTCTTCTATGCCTTCAATATATGTATCATTCATTTTAACATATTAATTTGTCATTTAGTAATTTTTCAGTTATATAAGACTCTTTGTAATCTTATTTGGGTTATAAATTTGTAACCCTATTTTCTTGGCAAAGGTACTGAAGAGGTTTACCATTTTGTTCTCTAGTTCATTTTACAGTTGAGAAAACTGAGACAAATAGGATTTAGTGACTTGCTCACGGTCATACAGCTAGTAATTGTTTAGACAGATTTGAATTCAGTAAGAAGTGTCTTTTTGATTCAAAGTCTGATATTTTATCCACTGTACTATCTAGCTGCCCATCTCTGGGCTTTACATCACCTGAGTTTCTGAGGGAATTTCGCAGCTTTTATCATCTTTATAAGCATAGCTCCACCAAGTTCCAAGTCCAAAGCTACCCCTCACCTCTACTTCTCTGGCTTGTATCCTAACACCTTGGCTTTTTAATACTTCCTTGTTGTGAAGACCACAATATCTAGGCAACATCTCTATGGCTAGAGATTCTGCATTTGAGAACATTATCACTTAAACCCAGGGCTGAAAAGACAAATGAAATAAGACCAAAACTCCGAGAAGAGGAAGGTAGCTTTTCCCAACTCTGTTTAGTGCATAGTGGTCATGCTTCAGATGAATGAACCTTCAACCCCTACTCAGATAACTAAATATAGAAAAAGACAGTCCCTCAGATAATGTCAGATAGATGTAATTATACAACCCATTCTAGGCAATTCCAAGCAGACAATAGAAAGTGAATGTTCCAATCCATTTGGAAATGGAGCACAAAATATCTTCTTCCAGAAGCAAGTCCATTATATTTCCCATATTTTATTTTCCATCTTAGTTGATCTGGGCGCAAGCTTAACTCTGCTATACTTGTCAAATAGAGAGGTTCTAGTCAATTTGTATTGGGTGAATATCAAATAGATTACTTCTAATATTTCCTTGACTCGTTTGCTACATTTATTAACTTTTCTATTTTTTTAAACCAATACTAAGTTGCTTTGATGATTACTATTTTGTTATATAGTTTAAAGTCTAGGAGTGATATAACCACTTCAATCATATTTTTAAAAATATTTTGCTCTGATCTTTTGTTCCTTCAAATGAATTTTGTTATTTTATTTAGCTCTGCAAATTGTTTTTTGATAATTTGTTTTATATAACACCAAATCTATAAATTAAGTTTTATTTTCATTTTTATTTTTTCCCTAGTATAATCATGAGTGCTTATTATTTCTTCAGTTAATTAATTTGGTTTTAAATTATTATTATTATTTGCTGAGATAATTGGGGTTAAGTGACTTGCCAAGGGTCACACAGCTAGGAAGCATTAAGTGTCTGAGACCAGATTTAAAATCAGGTCCTCCTAACTTTAGGGCTGGTGCTCTATCTACTGCACTACCTAATTATCCTGATTTTAAAAATTATCAAAGGAGCATTTTATAATTATAATTATCCAAGTATTAAGAATTTTGAACTCCCTACTATTTAATTCATTTTGTAGTTATTTTGAATGGAACTTTGCTTTTCTTAATATTTTTTGAATTTCATTATTGCTATTGGGTTTTGTGGGTATATTTTACAGCCTGCAATTTTTTTTTTTCCTTTTTCTGAGGCTGGGGTTAAGTGACTTGCCCAGGGTCACATAGCTAGGAAGTATTAAGTGTCTGAGACCAGATTTGAACTCGGGTCCTCCTGAATTCAGGGCTGGTGCTCTATCCACTGTGCCACCTAGCTGCCCCCTACAGCCTGCAATTTTAATGGAGTTATTGATTATTTCAGTTTCTTGGCTAATTCTCTAGATTTTTTTCTATATTAGCCATCATGCTATCAGATTAAATGAATAGTTTTGTTTTTACTTATCTTTATGTCTTTAACCTCTTTCTTTTGTCCTTTTTTTAAGGTAATATTTTTTAAAAATATATATCAAACAACTCTTAGGAAAAAGGATATTTTTGTTTTATTCCTGTATTACTGTAAAACCTTCTAGGGTTTCCCTCTTAGATATAATAAATGTTTTTAGTTTTAGATAGAAAAACCTATATTTTTGTATTTTTTTCAGAGAATAAATAGGTATTGTATTGTACTTTACAAAATATTTTTCTACATCCACTGAAATGATTATATGATTTTTTTTTCTGAGGCAATTAGGGTTAAGTGATTTGCCCAAGCATTAAGTGTCTCAGGTCAGATTTGAACTCAGGAACTCGGGTCCTCCGGAGTTCAGGGCTGGTGCTCTATCCACTGTGCCACCTAGGTGCCCCTGATTGTTTTTTTTTAATATAATTAATAAAGTTAACTATTCTTATGAAGTTGAACCGTTCTTGCATCTCTAGGATGAATAGAATATTATTACATATAGTGAATGACATTTAGCTCTTTTTGATCCAGCCCTCAAGCTGCCTACACTTTCCCTTTTAAGATTACCTCTTACCTATCTTGTATCTTGTATGGATGTGTGCATATATCTCCCCTACTAGAATATAAGCTCATTGAAGGTTCAAGACATTTCATTTTAGTCTTTGTATCTCTAGCACATAGCACAACGACTGTCATACTTAATGAATGTTTGCTGAGCGATAGTTTAATATCTTCTTTCAGATATCATCATCACGTGAAATATTCCTACTTCTTTCAATGGATCTCTTAGCACATGTCTCTAGTTTTAACAGCCAGCTTGTTTATATTATTTACTGTTTTGTCAGAATTTCTATAAAGGTTTTATCCATTTATATTAATTTCCTTCATGCCACAGATACTTTTATTTTTCTTTAAGAAGGAATGAAGATTAGCTGTCTATCATCTTCTTTGTATTAGAACTTGTAGTACATTTTATATTAATGCATTTCATTGACTAGTTTGATTAGTTTACAAGATCATTTTAATACAAATTCTTTAGACTCACTAAAAGGCCTTAACAATCCAGCTCCAACCTTTGCACCCTCATTCCAAATTACTATCCTTCATGCACTCTATGTTCTAGCCAAATTGTAATGCTTACTTTCCCCCATCCTTGCCTGCCATGACCTGCCTTTTCTCTTTTGCTCAAGATATTACCTAGCCCTGGATTTCAATTACCCAATACTTTTGCCTATTGAAAAAAATATATATCATGTCCTAAGCTTATTCCATATGGTGCCATCTTAGTGAAGATACTAGATACTAGAAACTGTCTCTACCATTTCCAGTACTGCATGCTACTGAACTTAAATGTTCTAAATACTTTGTCGACTCAAAATCATATTTTTTGTCTACACATCACATCTTCTCTTTCTATATTGTAACCTTCTACAATAAATAGACTATGTCATTTTTATATTTGAATTTGATTTTTATCTTGGCACAATGCTTGCCCATAGTAGATAACTAATAAATGTTACTTGAATTGATATAGATTTTAGCAGGCCTTAATACTGTCCCACCTTCCAAACAAAGAAAAATAAAATTGCTTCTTATATTATAGCTGACTGAATTTATCTGATCTACAGATTACTTAATGGATTTTAAAAAAAATCCTTACAAACTAAAATAGAGCATATCAGCTAGAATTTCTAGTTAAATTTGCTTAATTTTTTTTTAGAGTTTTGAGGACATGCATAAAAGCTGTGAATGCTAAGACTCCCTAGAGTTGGAAAATGGTGACAACAATGGCATTTCTCTAATCTAATACAGGATGGAGAGGATTTTTCTTAACTGCCATTTAACTGCTGGATTATTGAGAATGGTTGATTTCATGACTTTTGATAGGAATAGTTTCTCTAGTGGTTACTATAATTGTGGCCCAAGATAATTAACTCTATGACCATTAGTCTTCAGTTGGCTGACTGACATAACCTAAAAGTGGCCTAATCACCTAACCAAGCCAGCAGTAAAAACTCCAGAGAAGTGTCACCCTCTAAATATATGAATATAATATTCTTTTTAACTACTAGATAAAGGCAGGCTATTTTTCTCCTTGATCAGCTTAACTACAAAAGAGTCAAGTTGATGTTGAAGAAAACACTATGATGGTATTTTCTATGATTCACAATGAAGGGTATTTTTTTTAATCCATCACATTTTGAGAAAGCTCTTTTTAGCATCTCAGCATGCAGGACAACAAATCATCTCAAATGATACTTAATCTTTAGAAAGTATTTACAACAAGCCAATGCCCTCTAGAATAAAAGAGAGCATTTAATGTGACAGACCATGATGTAGGAGAAGTCATATAAAGGGAAAACACAGCTTGAATTGCAGTATTACTGGGTGACTTACACCTCCCTGCTGAAGGCAGCAGACTTGCAGTTACTGAACTGCTAATCTGTTCTACTGTTTTTTAATCAGATGTTGGCATTATCTGCCACTAATTGCTTTTTCATTTCCACTTGTAATTATTCCATTGCATGTTTGTAGTGAGAAGCTGAAAATGAGTCAGATCACTGAGAAAGAATTAATTGTTAATGAATAATCATCAGGAGGAAGCCAATTTCATTATCTTCAAAGAGGTAGCCAGAGATTAACCGCTAACAGTAGTTCTCCTACTTTCTGTGCATGACTGTAAAGTAATCACAAATAATCACACCCTCCAACTTCATCAATTATTTTCTATTATGTGGATTGATACCCATTTTTGTCTTTGTTGTTTAATGATAATGGTGGGGCTCGTGCTGGGGAGTGCTAATTGGAAGGTGTTACATTCAGTGGGCTCAAGGCCTAATTATTAGAGCATCTTCTTCATTAGCACATGATCATACAAGGGTTGCATGATGGGAGTTAGTAATTTTTTTCAGGCATAGGAAAATCATGTAGGCACATTTCTCATGCCTGTAGGCCCAACAGCCTTCAGAAAAAATCAGCCTCTATATCTTTATTTTATGTTCTGCTTATGTAATTGCTTCTTATAAACAAGGCAGGATGAGCAAAACATGAGAGAATCAGAATTTTTCTTTTGTTATTGTTATTGTTATTAATCTGATATTGGTTTCCTGTAAGTCTTCAAAACAAAAGGTTTGTTTGGAGGTCATTAATCATTTTGTGTATTTTAAGTTTTTCTCTTTTCCCACCTTTTCCAATCTTCCCTTTTCCCCTAATTTTGACATGAATTTCCTCTGGAGTCATGATGACTTACTGTCATGTAATTTTGGAGATCCAAATGTTACCTGAATAATCAGACAATATTACCTTCAAACCAGTCTCTGACAGAGGCAGAAAATCATAATTCTTTACATCTGCATAACATAGCATTGTTTTAAGAATCTCTCTCCCATCACATCCTGATTTTGCTCTTCCAAATATGGTGAGGAATAAGGATGTACTACACTAACATTCAATAAATTGACATCAAAGCTATATTTATTCATATTTCCTTCTTAATCGCAAAGACCTTTCTATGGCTTTGACATCACTTTTCCTGGACTTCCACATTGAAAAGAATATCTATCTTTGGCTTAGTTTCTAACATAAGATGTAGGAAAGTATACGCCACTATATCTAAATGGTGGGTCCAGGGTTGTCTTACCATTTTAGAGATTCATTTTCAGATGTTTCTATTAAAAGGTGCATAACATAATAACAACTTAATAAGCATTTATTAACTCTTTACTATGTATCTGGCATTAAGCTAAGCACTGGGGATACAAAAAAAAAGGAAAAAAGAAAGATGATCCAGTTCTTTTTAATGAGGGAAGAGAATTTTAATGGAATAAAGCAATGTACACAAGGAAGCTGAATGTAGAGCATGGCTGTAGATGTACTCACACAAGAATGTGGTGAAGAAAGAAGCCCAGAAAATCAGGAACAGCTATCAGAGAGGAATGAAAACATAAATGTGATTAGTTTGAAAGTCCTTCCTTGAAATGAAGGTTTGGGAAGAAATAAGCAATCAAAGGAAGGGGATATATGACAAGAGGGATTTTTCAGAATGAGAAGACCACAGGAGAAGGGTTTATGAGAATGTGAAGTCTGGTGGAGCATGGAAGTGATGGCAATTTCCAGGATAAGAAGACTTATCATTATAAACTGTACCACTATCATGAAAAGGAGTACCCACTATTTACAAAAAGATATCTACAATGTTACTACACCATAAACAGTAAGGGGATTGAAAAGCTGGTTAGAATAAGGTCTCTATTAGCACTGAGGAAGGTCTCTGTTGCTTTAGCATATTCGTACTTACAGCTACAGGCAGTGGGACCCTCTTCATAGTTCCAGGGCAGAAAAGAGTGCTTATAATTAGATCCTTAGAAGGATCTCTGAAAACAGTTGCACAAAACTCTTGAGGCTTGAGGCATTACACCTTCTACCCTAGAAATAGATTCCTACTTTAATAAAGAAATAAATATGGGTATAGGTTAGGAAAAAGAGCAAAGAACTGAAACGTTTTCTGACCATAGAAATTTACCATGGTGACAAGGAAGATCAAAATACACACTCAGAATAAGATAAAGAAATCTCCTATATCTAAAGCATCCAAGAAAAATGAGAATTGGTCTCAGGCCATGGAAGAACTCAAAAGAAATTTTGAAAATCAAGTAAGAGACAGAGAGGAAAAATTGAGAAAAAAGTGAGAGTGATGTAAAAGGAAATACAAAATTCTAATGAAGATAAGAATGCTTTCAAAAGCAAAATTGGCAAATTGGGAAAAGAGCTACAGAAGTTCATTGAGAAAAATAATTCCTTAAAAATTATAATTGAGCAGATGGAAGATAATGACTTCATGAGAAATCAAGAAACAATAAAACAAAACCAAAAGAATGAAAAAATAGAAAACAATGTAATTGTTACTACATAGAGACACATGATGACTCTTTAGGCAACTAATCATAGAGCAATATGTTTGGGCCTAAAATATAATGCTCAAATAACTCAGTGGATCCATGGTCTCAAGTATGTGGCTATCTCACCTATTAATATAGACAAAACTCATCCATGCCTACCCATTATTCTTTTTCATGTCCTATCAAAAATTCCCCACAAAGAATCCATTGAACATTCTAGGAAACATTTTCAAGTTTTTATTATATAAAGATTCCATTGGAAAACATGGACTTTGCATTTATTATCCCCTGTTCTCAGCATGTGCTCAACCCTCTTCCTCTAGGTTTTATTTCATTGATGATGTCCATACTCCTCCTTGTGATGTCTTATTTGTAATGGGTTGCATCTTGCTGATGCTTATGTGCTTATCTTGATGCCTCATTGTGGCATAGGTAGCAAAGAAGCAGACACAAATCCCAAATCCCACAGACTATGAAATATTAAACAATTATTATATAGGAATGTAATATAATATTCAATGAAGTAACAAATATAATGAATAAAAAGACACATGGAAAGATTTACATGAACTAATACAAAATGAAATAAGCAGAAACAAGAAGCAACAGATACAATGGTTACAATAATGTAAATTGGCAAGAACAACCACAAAACAATTAAAAATAAGTGTCAAAAATTACAAAGAATAAATATAGTCCTAAAGAAGAGAAAAGAGAAGTAACCTCCCTTCACTCTTTGCAGAGATGAAGATCCATAGGTATGGAACAATGCTTTTGTTTTTTGATTATTTCAAAGCAATTAGCTTATTTTGCTCATATCTTTATTTAATTAAGCCTGCTTTTTACTGATCAGCCAATTAACATAGACACACTTATCACCTGTTTTTTTGGCTGGCTAGATGATCATGAATTCTTTAGCTATGACAACTCATGAAACACTGAAAAACACAAAATTACAGTTGGGTCTGGGTAGCTCTCTTTTAACTCTATAATGATTAAGGCAAAGTAGAAAGCAGGAATCATAAACAAAAAACATTAATAATAATTTTGTCATATTTATAAGGAAATTTAAAAATATAAATATTGCAATGTAGGGGAGACATTTCAATCTGGTGATAGTAAAAGAGATCCAAATGGAAATGAAAGGAAGATGTCTTCCTGACTCCTTCAAGATTGTCTGGAGACTAGAGGTTCAGCTGTGGGAACTTTAAGAATGAAGAACAGCTTCTAGAGTTGAGATTGGCACTCCTTACCCATTTTGTCCCCATCTAGAACTCCATTTCAACATTGTCAAGGCAGGACAATTTTGAAGTATTTTACTTTGTATTGGGCTGGGGCAATCAAAAAAAAGTTTGTTGGTTTGTTTTTTCCTCTAAGGAAGGGCTTGTGGTACTTCAGGAGTGAAAGTAAATCTAGCAGTTAATGGAACCAAGAAAGGTATCATAGGGAATATTTCTCCAGAGTGACAACACTGTGGACCTGTAAGAAGCAGTGCCTTGCAAGAACCCTATTGAAGCTATATACATATCTTAGGAAATGTGTCAATTATTTTTCCATGAGCCTTAAGATGAATTTTATTCATTTTCTTTGACTTAGAGATAAAATTTTTGTTCTTTGAATTATATGAAGTGTGTGATTGCAATGGGAGTTGGCAATAGTACCCTGGTTGGTGTGATATAGTAATTTCTGAGATTTCAGAGTAGGGTTAATGAGTTAGAAAAGAAAACCCTTCTTCTTCTCCTCCCTCTGTACCTCCCCACTCATGTATTCAGGTCCTTACTTTATGCTATGTGGGAACTTTTTAACCTTTGTATGGTTCTTTAAAGATTTGCAAAACACTTCCCCACCAAAACTGTAAAATATAAAGCATAAATATTATCAAGTTTCTATTTGACAAAAGTGAACACTAAGGGGAAAAGGGTCAAAGTGACCTGCCTTATGGTAACAAATTTAAAAATCAGAACTGGGATTCAAACTCCTGATTCTAATGGCTGGATTATACTGGGTTGTACTCTGGTATACTGTAGCTTTTATGTAGACATTTTCAAGAGTAGTTTCAAATAAATCATATCTTTTCCCTGATCTTTTCCCTAGCTCACCCTTGTTGTCAACATGTAATTAAACAAGAAAAAGGAAAAAGAATCACATTCCTAGTAAAGAGAAGTAAACATGGCATAGTTGAAATAGGAATGGCTTTGGGCTCAGAAGGTTTGGACTTAGTTTCTGACTTTACTACACACTGTAAACAATCTTGTTCAAATCACATTCATGACCTTTGATTTCTTCATTTCAAAAATAGTGCAAATAACCCATTTCCTATTTATTATTTGGGTGTATTCATCCAAAGGATATCAGGGTTGTCATAGAAGGAATTAGTAAGATTTGGCTATTGACTCTTTAAATTAGCCTTAAACTGTGATTCACAATCCATATATGGGGTCTTGTAACTGAATGTGGGGGTTGTGAAATAATGACATACCTAAATGTCCAGAGTCCCACAAAAAATTCTTGGATGAAAAAAGGGTCATAAGTGGAAATTGTGTAAGAAGCCCTGCCAAGACGACCAGAAGTTAAGTATGACATCTGGGGTAACCGTCTTGAGATGTCACACCTGCCAGATATAAGCCAGTATGAAGAATGAGAAGAAGATACATTTCTTCCCTGCATGTTGTTCCCTAGCACAGAGGGAAGAATATACTGTATCTTCTTTTAATAAATGTCTTAACATGGTTGAGTATAACAATAGTGACAATAAAGATGCTTCATATTTCTTTGATGCAAATATAATTTTTCAAAATATTTTCATATATATTCATTCACCACAATAATAGTTTTATTCAGAGCCATTAATAGCAGTGAGGTATTTGGGCTTTGGAGGAGATGAGGGAAAGGGCAACAGGGAATTCTTTCTCTGCTCCCTGAGTCTCACTTTGTGATCCCTGAATCCCCCCAAGGCCAGGTCTCTCTGGATGAAGGAAGATCCCTTCCTAATGTGACTGTAGTCATGGAGGTCTGTCTTTTACATAACCCCCCCTCCCAACTGATTTTGCTCCAGGCACAGTTTTAACTTGTCCTAGCTACTCTTCAGCCCTAGTAATATTCCCAGTGGGATGATGTGTCAATGAAGAACAAAAAGATTCCTAAAGGAAAACACTTGGTGCTGATTTAGAAATAATTATATTTTAGACATATAAATATTACTGCTTTGAGAAATATGTAACTCTTCATGAGTTTATAGCACTAAACTTGAAGATGAAAGTCATTCATTTCATTGCTTTTTTTTTTTTCATTTCATTGCTTTTTAAACATATTGTAGGTCAGGGTGGTTTATGATTAGAAGAAAGGTGAATAAATCTTGGCACAATTAAAGAAACTGCTGTAGAGCTGTTTCTGTCTGCAGCCCAGACTTTGGGAGCATTAATTCTGACAGTCACCTCCAGCCACTATGCACAACTTGCTCTTACAAATGGGATCTTATTAACACTTAATAAATTTTCTGTACTGTATGCAGGAGATATGAGCTAATTACACACCACTGAGTTCACATCCTATTCCTCTCCATGGGAAGAATCGGGCTGTGAATCAAGTGGAACGTGAGGCAGTGCTTCCCAGGAACTCTGCCATCAACAGAACCCCTCAAAGCAAGTGAAAGACAATCCTCCAAGCGATGCTAATGTTCCTATTTTGTCATGTGATATCAATTTCAATAGTTTATGTCTCATCAGAGAGGAGTGATTCTATAACATGCTCCCTCCTGGTGCAAGATGGCAGCTAGTAAAATATAAATCACAATAGACAATTGCCAGAGGTAGAGCCAATTCTTTTCATTGAAAACACCAGCATGTTAATTTCTGGGTTTGGATGCCACTTTTTATGCTGTGAAATGAGTATATATGTTATAATGGGTGTCAACTAGTACATTGATATATACTTCAAACCCCGTATGTTTTACATTTAGAATAAGATGACTTTCATCATCTTTCTTTCCTTCTTTGTGCTAATTTTTGGCATGGATTCTGGCAATCTATTAAATAAATATTAATCCCTAGTTGCCATCAAAATAGGCTTTGCCATATTACGACTTTAAATATCTTCATTAATTGCTTAACTACATTTTTTCAAAGTCCCTAAGGGATCCTTTCATGCTAGTCCCTCTAATGTGTTACTGAGTGATTCATGACTTCAACCTGCTTAATACAGAAAGTGTTTTTAACTGGAAATTTTGCAGATACTTTTGCCGGGAAAAAAGCAATCTTTTTTGACTTTAAAGTGATAAAGCTATAAAAGTTGGTTAAAAGCTTCCACTTGTGCTAGATAAAAATAAATCTGCTGCCATTTTTGTGTTGACTATCTAAAATGAACTAATACGTTCAAGGAAATTCATTCAATTAGATAACTATATAAAAATGAAGTCAAAGATCCCATCCACATTCCATGGAAGACAAGCACTATGAGAAAGAAAGTTATGCTATTGTCAATTTTCTATTCACTCTCATTAGATTGTATAGAAAAGTTTTGTTTTGTTTTACAGGAAAGTTAGAAAAAAGAAGAGAAATAAGGACAAATAATAATAGTTAGGTTAAATGACATTAGTAAACATTTTATACATAACAAAACTTCTTAAACTGTGGGTCCTGATCCCACATGAGGTTGTGTAACTAAATATGGGGGTCATAACATTATCATATATTATCAGTAAATCTTTGATTTGCATGCCTATTTTATATAGATATATGTCTGGCATCTTGTAAAAATTTCTCAGGAAAAAAAGGGATTGTGAGTAGAAAAAGTTTGAGGAGCTTTGATTGATATATATAGCACTTTGAAGTTTACAAAATGCTTCACAAATATCTCAACTGATCTTCACAACAAACTTGAAAACAAAACTAAGGCTATTATTATCCTGTTTCACAAATGAAGCAACTGAGACGGAGAGAGACTGGTTTGGACACAGCCAGTAAGCATTTAAGACAGAGTTTGAATAAAGAATTTATAATTCTAAGTTCTTTATCCAATGTAACAATTAGATACCTTGGGAGAAACCAATATGTAAAGGATGAAAGGGATAGTAAAAGACAGAAAGAAAAATAGAGGATAAGAAACATGATAATCATACAGTGTTATGAAATATTAGGAAAATGAGAAGACAAAGAAGGAAAGACAATTTTGTGAAAAGTTGAGAAAGGTCAAGGTAAGAAAGAGAGATTGGGATTTGAGTGATAAAAAAGTCTTTAGTAACTTTAGATGAAGTGATTTTGACAGAATTGTGTGCAATTATGTGTGGAAGCATATTTAAAGAGTGGCTTGGTCATAAGGAAGTAGAAAAATTCACTGTTCTTTCTAGGAGGTATATTAATGAAACAAAGTAAAGGGATAGGACAACAGAATGAAGAGAACACAGCACAAATGGACAGACATCTCTTAGTTTTTGTTCCTGTTTGGTTTTGTCTAGGGGAAAATTGAGAATGTTTATAGTTACAGAGAAAAGAGTCAATAGAGAGTGAGAGAGTTTCAATGGAAGAGAAAAAAAGATATTATTGAACATATGAGTGTCAGGGAAGATCCAAAGAGTTGGGCTTGAGAGCAAAAGAGTGGATCACTAAACTCTCTGAAATATTAGAGATAAGAATAATGAGTGAACACACAAGGAAAGTATTAGCCAGTCCAAAAAAGACTAAAAAGGAAACTCTCCTGTCCCAAAAGATAAAAAGTAAGGAAGAAAACATGAAAGGAGATCCTATATGTGTAGTCTCCATGAAGATAGGAACCAAGTATAATTTAAAGTTTGTATCATGAATTCCAACATGCTTTAAAGTTTTCAAAGAACTATGTATTTATGTCATTTCATCTAATCTCTTCATCTTTGTGAGGCTGGTACGCTAGGTATGATTAACCCCATTTTATAGATAAGTAAACTAATGCTCAAGGACAAATGACAAAATTGTGGGCCTTTCTTGCCTTAATTTCTTTTCCTTTCATTCATTTTTAATTCCCTACAGTATGGATACTATCCTCATCAGCCAATGGAAAATTCTCTTTCCAAAGTTATCAAGCTCTCTTAATTTAAAACTCTGTTGGGACTTTACTCAAATCTCCTTTTTCTTGAACTCTGAAACATTTGATCATTCTGTCATTTGTCTGATTTTTCTCACTCTCCTTTGTGGATCATCATTTAAATCCTTCTTCCTAACTATAGTTGTTTTCCAACATTCTTTTCCAGGTCATTGTTTTTCTTTATTCTGTCTTGGTAACCATATCAATTGCACTGAGTTTGATGAATATCATTATGAAGATTATGCTCAAATTTATACATCTAGCCTTAGCTTTCTCCTTAATCATAGTTTCACATCAACAACTGCCTATTGTTATAATACTTTATAGATATTGTGAGTTTAGTTCCAGACCATCTCAATAAATCAAAAATCTGAATAAAGAAAGTCACATGAATTTCTTGGTTTTCCAGTGCATATAAAAGTTATGTTTATACTATTCTTTTATATATTAAGTGTGCAATAGTATTATGTCAAAAAAGAAATATACACACTTTAATTAAAATGTTTTGTTTCTTAAAAATGTTAAACATCATCTGTCTCATCAGAAAGTCATAATCTTTTTGCTGGGAGGTATGGGTGAGTCTTGCCTTGATGTTCATGGCTAAAGACTAAAGAGTAGTGGTTGCTGAGGGTTGAAGCACTTATGACAATTTCAAATAATGAAATTTAATGCCTTAATTCACTCTTTTTTCATCTAAATATTTAGAAGCTATCGTAAGTTTAATAATTTGCCTTATTTAAATATTGTTATGTCTTAGGGAATAGGGAAACCTGAGTAGAGGGAAAGAGATGGGGAACAGCCATTTTTGAACAAGGAGAACACATACAACATGCCCATTCAGTATGGGCATGGTTCATGGCACCTCAAACAATTTCAATAGTAACATCAAAGATCACTGATCACAGATTACCATGATGGAAATAATAATAATGAAAATTGAAAGAATTACCAAAATGTAATACAGATATATGATGTGAGCACATTAGAAAATGGTGCAAGTGATTAATTTGAAGCAAGATTGACAAAAACTTTCAATTTGTAAAAAATCACAATATTTGCAAAGTGCAAAAAAGCCACAGTGCAATAAAATGTATGCCTGTATTTCCATATATATGTTTCATAGATATATCAAACTAAACAATTTTAATACAGACTGCATTATTCTATGTTTCTTATCACCACTATCCAACCAGTTCCTTTTTCTAACTTCTCTTTTGAAAATCAACAAAGTATCAATCAATTCTGTGTTATTTGTGCTAATTTTGACCTAACAATCAATACCAAGAAAACAGAGCCTTCAGCCGCCACCATCATACTATCAATTCATGGAATCATTGGTTACAGCAAATGTTGAAATTTTGAATGCTATGAATGAATTCACTTACTTCAGGAGAATACTGAATTTTTTAACCTCGTGAATAATGCAGATTATTCAAGAGTCAAGCATTAAACAGAGGACTTTGTCAGTGGGGGAAAAAAAGAAATGGAAAGAAAAACAAATCTGGAAAGACATACGTGAGAGAAAATGCCCAATTCTTGTACATATATTTGAGTGACAAAACTGGTCAATAATTTGAAGGATGCATTTAGGAAGTAGCATAACATGTCCTTTCAGCATCACTATTGGGATTTTTGCAGCTGTAACATTTTAGTAATGATAAATACATCTGGGCAGCATTCTTTGAACTTTACTTTTTACAAATATAGAGAGGATTACCACCTTTCTAGTCACTCAGATTTGAAACCTTGAAGTCATTCTTACTATCTCACATTCAACATAGCTCAATAGCTTCTAAATCTTGTCCATCATATCCTCAGAAGATTTTCTACACCTGTTCCCTTCTCTTCATTCACATGTCCATGCCTCTAGTTTTGGCCTTCACTATTTCTATAAAGTGACTACATTGAAGTAACCTCTGGAAACTGATCATGGGAAAATTAAGCAGGGAGATCTATTCTCAGAATTTGGTATATGATGTCCATCAAACATTGCTTGTTGAAAAAATTGGTATTCTTAAGAGGGAGACATAGCAGAAAAAAGAAAAGCTGGAATAGCATCTAAAAAGACAATAATATAGAAATTTGAAGAGGGGGGAAGGGCCCTTAGAACTAATATTTTAATGGTTTTAACCTTATGATAGATCAAATATGAAATTTTTAAAAAGAATAAGAGGATTGCTTATGATCTATAAAATGAAAATCCAAATAGACCACAAAGGAAAAGATTCAAGGAAGACAATGAGAATAATATGGAAAGTCGTATGGTACCACACAGAAAGAGTACTGGTTCTGGAGTTGAAGTAATCTTACCTCTTTTGACTACTACTTCTGTGACTCAATCACAGCCTCTTTGGGTCTCAGTTTTTTCAATTGTGAAATGTAAAAGTTGTACTTAAATGGTCTCTGAAGGTTGTCTTATTATTTTAATAACTATATACCTTAATAACTACTCTTAAAACTTAATAACTTCCTATCATCTTAATTTTTAAAGAAATATTTTTAAATATATTTATCTCTTCCATTTTTCCACATAACAACAAAAACAAAAACTGGAGAATAAAACTATATCATAAACATGTAAATAACAGCAAATCAAATGCCCACATTGGCCACAATCCAAATTGAACATCTCTGCATTTAATTCATCATCTCTCTTCTAGGTGTGCTTCTTCTATGATCTTCTGGCTTTGTGACTTCTAATTGCATCAATCAGAATTCTCAACTCTTTAAAATTTTATTCTTTATAATACTATCTTTGTATGAATTATTCTCCTAGTTCTGTTCCCTCAGATCAAAAAGATCTTTCTAATTTCTTGTGACCTGTCAATTTCATAATTCATTATGGCACAAAAACATTATATTTATATACTATATCTTGTTTTGTCATTGCAGACTTAAATGATATCCCTTTAGTTTCCAATTTTGGATTACAATGAAAAGAGCTGCTAAATTTTTTGGGGGGTACATATAGGTTAATTTTCTATTTCTGTGATCTTTTTGTTTCTTAGAATGGCTAGAAAACCATGCATCATTTTACCAATAGAGTAGTTTCATGCAAATCCTCCAACATTTTTTTGGGGTCATCTTTGCCAGTTTGTTGGTAGGTGGAACTCAAAGTTACTTTAATATGTACTTCATTGATTATTAGTAATTTAGAACATTTTTCATTAGATTATTAATAGTTTGGATTTCTTCCCTTGAAAACCTCTTTAATTGGTTAAAATGTAAAACCTGTGATCTTATGACAAAGCAAAGGAAAATATTTTGGAAAAGAATTCAGCAAAAGGTAGTTACTCATGTAAGAGGATGCAGAGAAGGGAAAACATTGAACTATTCATTTAACTGGGCAGAGAAAGAAAAAAATGACAAAAGAAGAAGAAATAAAATTTTTTTAAAGAAATTAAATTTTGCTTAAATAAAATCCAAGTATCTATTACATATGTATAGTTCCCTTTTGCATATATTATGATATAGTTAACCAGCCACTTTACTATTCCTAATTTAAATAAGTAAATAAATCTGGGAGGGGAATTCCCTTAAGATTTCTCGCCAAAACAGAAATGATTGCTATTTACATTGACTTTGAGTCAATCCTCTTCAAGAATGAAGTATAAACAACAAGAACAACAACTATTCCTAATATAAGACATATTCTATTTTCTGTTTCAGTCTTTGAATAAGTTATTCTCTCCTTCAACTCCAATTTTCTTTTTTTTTCTGTCATAGAATCCCTAGCCTCTTTCAAAGCTCAAATCAAGTGCACCTATTAATACAAGTGCACTATGAAGACTTTCACAGTCTCCTCAGCTGCTAGTGCTGCTTCCTTGAAATTACTTTGTATGCCAGACCTCTATGATTATCTCTCCACTCTGCCATTATAGGTTTACAGATGACTGTCACAGGTTATATAGAATATTTTAAATTTATACTCCCCAAATCCCTATCAATTCCCTATCAATGAGATTACCCTTAATGGTCAGCATAAAGAAATTTATTAGGCTAGCATATTAAGAACAATAGCTACTAATACCCTTTCCTCTTTATAAACCCAGGTGTACTCTGTTCCAACTATATAGTGTCTATTGAAAGAATGTGCAAATTTTAAATTATAATAGTAAAAAGGCACAAATGTAGAAAACAAGCAGATGGGACATTTTATACTTTCTTCTGTCGAATTATTTTTTACTTCTTACCACACCCGCCATCACTATATCTAATTGCTATGACTCCTGCTACTTAATTAAAAATGCTGATCATTACTTATCTCTTCTATTTTTGCACTGTTCTTGTTTGATTTTTTCTATCTCCTATTAATTTTTTTATACTTCTAAGATTTTCCAAGAAAAGTGCTAATCCTTATTCATTATTCCTCAGTAAATTTAATAGAATGTCACTTGCTCAGTTAACAATAGCATCGATCACTCAAGGATTAAATAAGTATACTTATTCTGACTGAAAAAAGGTGCATATTTTTATACTCTGCAGTAAAAATCAAAACAAAATATCAGCAACAATGGCTTCAAATTGCAGTTTCCCCAATGCACAGAGAGGGCTTGACTTTTTCCTCCCCCAGTAAATGCAGATGATAGCTCTGGTTCCCACAAACTCATGCTCCAACATGATTCAGGGACCATTGATTACTTCCCAGATTCAATGTACTAATTGTATTTGCCATTTATCCAAGCCAGAAATCAAGCCATCACCAAATAACCTCTGTAACAGGCCATACAAAAGTAACATGAATTGAGATTCAAAAAAGACATTTAATGAAAGCAAAATAAAAAAGGTAAATAAAAATGAATTTAAACAGGTAGTAGAATTCTCTTTATTGTTACACAAAACAGATTCTGTCTCCAATGAGGTCAGGGTAATAATAGTAGACTTTCTTTTTAATCCCTCTCCTTTCCTAAGCAAAAGAAAGACACAGTTAATTCAAAGTTACTGAACAAGGGGTAAAACTGAGACTGAATTACATGTGCTTCTTGAGTTTCTTTCCCTCTAGTTTCAAAGAATCATCCTGCAGACTCAAGATTGACTTCATTCATCATGAGACTAGAATAATTACTCAATGGGTCAGCTTCAATATAGTCTCTTTGTGCATTTTAAAAATAGGAACAATCATCAACAAACAGAAACATTTCAACATACAAAGAAAAAAAACAGTGTATGAATTCATGACATTTTGTGTAAATACATTTTAAAAATTATGCTTAGAGTAACAAAATTGCCCTGTATGTGTTCCATTTTGAATTTTTTGTTTTCTGCGGTGTATTTTTAAATATTTTATTGATGTTCTTTCCTTATCCATAATAAGGCAACTTAAGCAAAATAAATTAGCACTATTAGTTATATATGAAAATGAACATCTCATTCTAATCCATCACTTCCCTTCCAAGATACAAAGCCTTCCTGAATTTCAGCCTCCAATTTAGCTTGTTTCCTCCCATTTTGCTAGTACTCATGTCTCTCATGCTAAGTCTTAGAATTCTTTCTATATCTATAAGGTTTCTCTGGTATGAATTGATACTACCTGTTCTCTAACTGTTGTTGAATGCTACTATGCCATTGTTTTAAGACTTTTAATAGGTTGTCACTTGCACTGACATTATTTATCATAATATTGACAGGGTTTTCCTATATAAGTAAGATAAATTATTTTGAGTAATTATGGATGCATTTTAAGCAGTATAGCAGTATTCAAGAACAACATCTAATTAGTACAGTACATCATTTTTATAAGACTTTATATTCTAAATTTTCTCTCCTTCCCTTCCCTCTCCTCTCTCCAAGACAGCAAGCAATCTGATATAAGTTAAATAGTTGCAATTCTTTTAAACATGAGAAAGAAAAAAAAAACAAAAAGGTGAAAATACTATATTTTGATCCATATTCAGTCTCCATAGTTCTCTGTTTGGATGTAGATAGTATTTTCCATCCAAAGTCTAATGGAATTGCCTTGAATCACCAAACTCTTGAGGAGAATCAAGTCCACACAGTCGATCATCACATAATCTTTTTGGTGCTATTTTGGTTCTGCTCACTTCACTCAGTCTCAGTTCATTTCTAAGCTTTTCTGAAATCAGCCTGCTTATCAGGAAATTTGCATTTTCTACAGCTATTTGTATGATGGTAAAGATGTGATCTTATGCTAAGTTCACAAGTTATGCTATGTTACCTTCTAATATATCCCATGTGATAGGAACATTATTTCTTTTATACATCTTTTTCCACCTATAAGTGGGAAGCCTTTTCTTAAAAGAAGATAGTACTGCCCTAAGACCTGATTAACTTCAACTTCTATGGATACAGCTTTATGGTCATATAAGGATACAAACAGTCCTAGCCATATAGAGTCATACTTGATAGGCTTCTGAAGCCCCTTGAATTACCAAGTACTTCATTATATCTTTCTTAGATAACTAGATATATTTGCATATGGTGAATAGAGGACCCAGTGAAGCTAAATGATACTTGATCCCTATTGTATATCCTTAATGTGTTAGGAAAAACTAAATCCTTCTGTTCTTAACCATTCAGTGACATGAGAGAGCCAGACTCATAGAGGCCCAATTTGGAACTCAAATTAAGAAAGTTCTTGTGCTAGAGTCATCTCTCCAGTCTGCCAAGGATTCCCCTGATGTATAAATTTATTCTCACAAATATTTTCTATAAACAGGAAGGGAAGGATATAGATAGGTAGTTATTGATGTTCTTTAGATAATAGGTAAGTAGGTTTCCATCCTGTCTCAGTCCTTATATAACTTCTTTTCCTTTAGATATTTTAAGAATCAATCTCTCTGGAATATAATTATTCTATGGGAAATAATGAGCAGTAAGCTCTCAGAAAAAAAGAACGTCCTTAATGAACTCAAGCAGTGTTCTAGTATGACCAACTGTAAATGACTTTGCTATTCTCAGTAGTACAATAATTTATGACTATTCTGATGAAAAAAATTCTATCCATACCCAAAGAAGGATGAATACATATTGAAGCCCTTTCTCTTTCTCTTTTTTTTTTAAACTTAATTTTTCTTAAGTGTTTTTGTTTTTATTAGGGTGGAAAATGTATGCTTTCTTTCACAACTTGGATTTTCTAAAAATGTTTTGTAAAACTTCACATGCAGTTTCTTAATTGTGGGTGGAGATAAGGAAGAGAATCTAGAATTCAAAAATTTCAAAAACAAATGTAAAACTTGTTTTTTTAATGTAAATGGGGAAATATTAAATAAATTATGTATAAAAAATTTAAAATGCAGTAGCCTGTTCTCTGCACACACACACACACACACACACACACACACACACACACACATACAAACATATACATAGCAGAAGGGAGCCTGGGAACAGATTTTTTAAAATAACAGAAAAAAGTCCCCTAAATAAACCCACTAAAAAAAAATCAAGCCCAAACAGAAACAAAACAAAAGAAAACAAAAACAAGATGAAACCGAGAAACACCCGAATGGCTCCATTCACACTGAGCGGCTTCCTGAGGAGTCAACCTTGCTTTTTAACCCAGTCTCTTTTTAATACAACTTTTAATACACACAAAGAATCAATCTTTCAATACCTGCACATTTTTGCAAATACAGACTTCCTAGCCTACTGCTTTTCTTATTTTTGTTTTCTTTGCATGATTTCCACATTTTCATTGAGTATATTGGGGTCTATGACATTAGAGTTCAAATATAATGGTTCCACTATCCTTGATGATAGAGTTAATTATAAAAACTTTTAATAAATATTTTACATTTTTTTCCTCTCTTGTTTTTCTGGTTTCATTCTTATATGAACATGAAATGACTGCTTAATTGTTTGGCTCAATATACTTTCTTTAACTGTTAAATGAAATGTTCTCTAAAATGTAATGTTCTCTGTTGAGGTTTTCTGGGGTCTCTGGAGGCAGCTTTCGTTTCAGTTCAGTAATCACTACAAGTACAGCCAGGTGTTAAAGTCCAAATCCTTTATTATCTCTTTCAAAGTGCTATCTCCTTCACTTGGGTCTGGGCTAGTTTTCTGGAGGCCTTCCGGAGTTTTGGTTTCAGTGGAGAAACAAAGGAGGAGAGCCTGCCACCGAGGTGTTGTGAGATGGGATGAATCTGTCTGAGTACAAGGGTTTGTGCTCCAGACTTTAGACTCCAGACTTCTGTTCAATTGTCTCTGAATCTCTGAATTTCCTTGGCTGAGGCTTCTAGCTCATGCTACACACTGAGTACAAACCAATCATTATATTACTAGGAAAACATTATTTGTTGTAGAATTAGATCAATGCTAAACTACATTTAACCATTGTCTCCTCAATTCCATTTAGTACCTTGTTTCAAGTTCTGGCCTATAACATTTCCTTGTAGGATTAAATCAATCATACTGAATCATGCTAAATTAGATAACTATTGTCTCTATCAATTCCACTGACTTAGTATCTTGTAAGAATCCTTTGTTTCAAGTTCAGAGTTCTGGCCCATAACAGTTAAAACTCCTGATTTCTTGCTCATTTATGAGGTCATGCTGTTAATAAGGATCCATTGTCCTTCTTTGTAAAATTTTACAAATAAGTATATATTTAAATTGGTGCCGAGTTCTACTGCCATGGCTTTCCACTTGGCAAGTAACTCAAGTGTTTACTGCCTAATGTTTTTTTCAAGCATTTTGATCTCATAATTATACCATATGATTTTGGTTATTTAAACTTTTGAATAAAATGACTACAGATAGTGACAATGTGCTCTCTTTTATCCCCTTCCCCATTTTATCAATCATTTGGTTTTAGTATCATAGATATAATTCCTTTAAATGTACATTATATTTTTCCTCATTTTTATTCTTGTTTTGCATTAATTTTGACTTTTGCTCCAAGAAGTTGGTGGGCTGTGTGTATATAGACAGCAAATTCAGGAATGACTTCCACATTAGTAACAAGACATTTCCTGTTTGTGTAAATATAATCAATTTCGTTTTTGTTGAATTGTTTGATATTTGTCCTGCCTAGCACTATCCTATTCCCATGCCCAAATGCTTTGATAACATGTATAAGGCTTTTGTACAGTTTATCCTAATTTGTCTATTATCATTTTTTTCCTTTAAGTTCTTATTACACATTGACATAATTTGGAAGGTCAAAATCAGTTGTTAAAAGAATTTCTCTATTGTAACAAATGTTGTTTCTTCTGCAAGTACTTAATAGGAACACAGGAATATGTCCTATGAAATAATGTTTCTTACTGAATGGATGCCCATCAGTTGGAAAACAGCTGAATAAATTATGGAATATGAATATTATAGAATATCATTGTTCTATTAGAAAGGATCAGTAAAATGATTTTAGAGAGACTTACATGAACTGATACTAAGTGAAATGAGTAGAACCAGGAGATCATTGTGGTCAGTAACAACAAGATTACATGATGATCAATTCTGCTGGATGTGACTCTTTTCAACAATGAGATGATTCAATCTAGTTCCAATGATCTTGTGATGAAGAGAGCCATTTACACCCAGTAAGAGGACTGTGGGAAGTGAATATATATAACAATATAGCATTTTAACTCTTTTTGTTATTGTTTGCTTTCATTTTATTCTATTTCTCAGTTTTCCTTTGTGATTTGATTTTTCTTATGCAGTAAGATAATTGTATAAATATGTATGCATATATTGGATTTAACATATATATTTCACCATGTTTAATATATATTGGATTACTTGCCATCTAAGGAAAGAGATGGTGGAAAATTGGAACGCAAGTTTTTGCAAGGTTAATGTTGAAAAATTATCAATGCATATGTTTTGAAAATTAAAAAGCTTTAACAAAAATATTGTTTTTTGTTGCTTTTGGACACATATTTAAAAACTAATTCCATACACTTTTTTGTCATGGGATAATTATGGAAGCCATCCATTCATCTAACTATATCTTTTTTCTATCTTTTAGTTTTGTTCATACTACAAATTTTAAAATTTATCCAATTCTACTATTTTAATTATCCAAGCATATTATGTCTGTCTCTTGGAGTACCAAGAGCTAAATGCTCTTAAGCAACCTAGAAAGCTTAGGGTGCTTCTTTTACTCTCTTGCCTCTTTTTTATCACTCTGTGATAACCACTGAAGAATCAAACAGGGGCTAGTTATTCAGAACTGGCATCCATTTTATATTTCTTTCTGTTTACTTTACCATGGACAATTAGTTCATAATAAAATGGTCAGTATTTCTAATGAATCTCTCTATACTTATTTCCATATTTTCATCTGGAAAGCAAACAATCTGTTGCTGCAACCATATTCAAAGCTTTTCCAACATGTCAGAATGTACCAGAGTGTATAGCCTTTGAGAAACAATAGTCACCCAGGTGAACTGGTTAGGTATTGAAGAAGTACTTTGTAAACATCACAATAATATATATTGGAAGATAATAAAAGATTAAATAGAAATGATAAATAAAACAATTATGTAGCTGTAGAATTATGTGTGGCTGATATATTATGTATACTGATAAAGAACATTTTTGATGGAACTTTTGAAAATAGCAAAGATTGAATAGAACCAGGGTCCATATATGTTGACATTTTCTTGCCTAAGTGTAGTTTGGGTAAGCTCTGAAATAAGCTTTTAATTGTCATATTGTGAGAAGAAACTAATAGCTTCATTTTCACTTCAAATATCCTTTCTATACATCATAGACAATCATGGTGAAATTTTTGTAACCCAGGGAAGGGCTCCTCTATTCACCATATGCAAATATATCTAGTTATTTAAGAAGGATATAATGAAGGACATGGTAATTCAAGTAGCTTCAGAAGTCTATCAAGTATGACTCCATATGGCTAGGACTGCTTATATCCTTATATGACCAGAAAGCTGTATCCATAGAGCAAAACAACTCATTTAAAATTCTATTAGCCAAATACAAAAATAACTAAAAAAGGTAACTGAAGAAAATGATTTACTAAAAATCAGAACTTAACATATGGAAATGAATGACTCAATAAGAATCAAGTCAAGCAAAACCCCACCACAAAAAAAAATGAAAAGATAGATGACAATGTAAAATACTTACTTGGAAAAACAACTGACCTGGAAAATAGATCCAGGAAAGGCAATGTAAGGATTATTGGACTTCCGGAACACCATGATGAAAAAAAGAACTTAGTCATTATCTTTCAGGAACTTATCAAAGAAAACTTCCTTGATGTCCTAGAATCAGAAGGTAAAATAGTCATTACAAGAATTCACCAATCACCTCCTGAAAGAGACCCCAAAATGAAAACTCCAAGGAATATTATGGTAAATTTCAGAACTGTCAGACCAAAATATTGCAAGCAATCAGAAAGAAACAATTCAAATACTGAGGAGCCATAATCAGGATTACCTAGGACCTAGCATCTTCTACCTTAAAGGATAGAATGGCCTGGATATTCTGAAAGGAAAAGAACTTGTAATGCTGCCAAGAGTAAACTATCCAGCTACACTGACCATTTTCTTTCAGGGAAGAAGATGGATATTCAATGATACAGATGAATTTAATTTATTTCTGATGAAAAGACCAGAGCTGAAAAAAACATAGACTTCCAAATATAGAACTCAAGTGAAGCATAAAAAAAGGTAAAATGGAAAGAACTCTTGAGAACTATATCTCTGTTCTGAGTACAAAGAGAGTACAGGTATAATTTGATTTTACTGTCATAATATAAAAAAAAACCTAGGGGTAGAAAGGGGATTGTACTGAAAAAGGGGAAAATTGAGGTAAAATGAGGGAAATTACATCTCATGAAGAGGCAAAGAAGACCTATTATAATTGAGGGAAAGAAGGGAGAGGGATTAACATTATGTAATTCTTACACTTATAAGATTTGACTCAATGAGAAAATATTAGACATAGTTGGTTTCACAGAGAAATTTGTCTCATCTTGTGGGGCAGTGGGAGGGGGAAAGGGAAAAGGAAAAGGGTAGGTTAATAGAAGAGAAAACAGAAATAGTAGGGGAAAGATATAAGAAAGGGGGAGGGGCTATAAAAGAAAAGGGCTGCTTGAGGGAAGTGGTGGTCAGAAGCAAAATACAGGGGAGCAGGGAAAAGGGAGGAGGAAAAAGTTATTTGGGGTAACTGAGTGGATATCCATCAGTTGGAGAATGGATGGATAAGTAATAGAATGTGAATGCTATGGAATATTATTGTTCTGTAAGAAAGAACAGCAGAATGATTTCAGAGGCCTGGAGAGACATACATGAACTGGTGCTAAGTGAAATGAGCAGAATCAGGAGATCATTATACATGGCAACAAAATTATACAATGATCAATTCCAATTAATATGGCTCTCTTCAACAATGTAACAATTCAGACCAGTTCCAATGATCGTGTGATGAAGAAAGCCATCTATACTCAGAGAGAGGACTATGGGAAATAAGTGTGGTTCACAACATAGCATTTTCATTCTTTTTGTTGTTTGCTTGCTTGCATTTTTTTTCATTTTTTCTACTTTAATTGATTTTTCTTGTGTGGCAAGATAAATATGTATGCATATATTGGATTTAACATATATTTTTACCATGTTTAACATATATTGGATTATTTGCCGTCTAGGGGAAGAAGGGGGTGAAAATTGGAACACAAGGTTTTGCAAGGGTTAATGTAGAAGAATTATTATTGCATATGGTTTGAAAAAATAAAAATCTTTAATAAAAATAAATTAAAAAAGAAAAAAGATGTAGAAAACTATCCTTATGTGTAATGTAAAAATACTATTTAAAAACAAAAACAAAAACAAAAACTATATCAAAACTGGTTTTCAATATGCACCTTGACCATATGCAATAATAGTATAATATCTCTACATATATCTATATATCTATATCTATATATCTATATCTATATATCTATATCTATATCTATAACTATATCTATATCTATATCTATATCTATATATTATCTTGGTTATGAGGTGGTTAGCATATTTTATGATAGGATTTCTGGAATAGTGATTGGTCACTGTATTAGTTATAAAGATAAACTTAAAAGAATTAAAGACAAAGAGCATGGTTTTAAGTAAGTTTGTTTCCAACAAGTTCATGATTTAGAAAGTTAGAATTTTCACATTGCTCCTTAACTTAAAAGGTAAATCATGTTTTAAAGCTAATTACTTATAATTTTATTTAGATTGGTTTTACTTAGTATTTATATGGAAATATGAAAACAAGACCCAAGTCCTTATAAGATTTTCTTATGGAATTTCTAGTGTTAAAGATGACATGAAAAGATTGTAGGTACTTGGATACTTATGTTTGCTAACAATTTTATGTAAGCAACACCTAAGTATTATTTTAAGACATTTTAAAAGCAAAGTAAAACTGTTTAGTGTTATCACCAGGGGCCTAGGGCAGAGGAAATAGGTTCTGTCTAAAAGAAAATTATGAATAAGAAAAAAAACAAGCAAAATTGAAAATTCAATATATTGTTCTTCTTTAGATTTATTGAGATTATTAACTTATTGACTAATCAATCAACTAGTTGTGAAATACTTAATATGTGCCAGGCACTATGTTAGATACTAATGATACAAATACAAAAAATTATGTACAAGCTATACTCCCAAGAAATATACATTTTATGGGGAGGGAAACAAAGTACATACATACACACACACGCACACACACACACACACACAAACATATATAGACACTATAAACTAAAATGTATAACTACAAATATTTGCAAATTAGTTAAATAAATAGGAGTGGTATTAGCAGTTGGGGAGGACAGACTTCATGTGGCCATTCAAAGTTAATATTTCTGATTCTTGTCCCTATGAATTCCTATCAAATAGCACTTAGGATGATAGAATGTCTTCATCTCCCAAGGCAATTGTACTTTGCCTCAGTTCTACTTAAGCTAATTAAATCTCTACTGCTAGTTTCCCACTCTAGGAAATATCACTCTAGATTTTGGACAGTCTTTAGGTCTGGGCCAAAGCTGATTCCATTCCTGGACCTGCCCTAAGATGGAATCTGAAGAAACAGTATTAGCAAATAGTATAAGTTGGGGTGGTAGATGACACAGTGAATAGAGCAATGACCCTGGATACAGCAAAAGTTCAAATCCTGCCTCAGACCCTCAACACTTACTAGCTGCATGATCCTGGGCACTGTCACGTAACCCTAATTGCCTCACAATAAAAAGTATAGGTTAATTAACAATCTTTACAAATTTCATGCTGTGTTATAGATCTTTATTCAGATATTACTTCAGTAATTTTTGACACATTACAGTTTGAGGGATAGTGGTGGGTTGGTTCATGTTGTTTCCTTTAGAATCTCTTCTGAACATGCAGTTAGTGTGGGTACTATGTATGTATAGTCAAGCCAAACCACAAAACTGGAGAAATACTATAAAATATTTATCCAAGAATATACATCAGTTGGAGTGGGGGTTTCTAAGCCAAAAAGGTTTAGGCTCTTATCATTTCCCTTCATTATACCCCAGAGCACAAGTGCACATCATAGATTAATGTCTTGCAAAAATTCCATTTTTAAATTGGACTATTTTTATTTCTACCCTCTGCATGCCTGAGTGCACTAACTTTTTATTTTATTCTGTGCTCTGATATAAGGAAAAGCCAAAGAGACCCCAAATAGAAATGTATAATGTAAATGCTGCCACAACCTTCCTCATAATGGTATCAACATTCTTTTTAAAATAATGTTACTTGAAGAGGTAATTTTTTGCATTTTTTTCAGTGCCAACACTGTCAAGAGTAGCCATCTTTATGAGAGCTCTGAAAGTCTCAGTGATGGAAAGAATTTTGATTTCTTTCTTTTTTTTATTAATTTTATAATTATAACATTTTTTTTGACAGTACATATGCATAGGTAATTTGTTTTTACAACATTATCCCTTGTACTCCCTTCTGTTCTGAATTTTTCCCCTCCTTCCCTCCACCCCCTCCCCTAGATGTCAGGCATTTCCATACATATTAAATATTTTATAGTATATGCTTGGTACAATATATATATGCAGAACCGAATTTTGTTGTTGTTGTTGTTGCAAAGGAAGAATTGTATTCGGATAATTTTGATTTCTTTAGCATATATTTTCAGCTCTATTTCTAATGCTAGAAAAAAATTTCATTATAGCATGTGTAATTTAGTCTGGTTTTAGGATTTTCACTAAACTAAAAGTGAATTGCCCTTCTGGCTGCAAAGCTGTTTTCTATTTCTCTTCCCTTGCTTCCTTCTTCCCTCTTCTCTCTACCCATTCTCTTTAATTCCACATAGATTCTGTGTATTTTATTTAAGCAGGACCAACTTGTACAAACACATTTACCCTAGAGAAGTTTACCTTTTTTAACATGCAACTCATTACTAATGTTCCTTTTTCATTTAGGTTTTTAATTTGGATGAATTCCAAATTACCATTTATTCTGATAGGAACACTACAAATTACACAAAGCATCTTAATAAAGAAGGAAAAAAAAGATTCAGAACTTTCTCCTTGTGGTATTCTAATGCTCAGTAGCTTTGAGATAGAGGGAAGGCACTTTCTCTTTACAGCCTTTCTCTAATCCTTAAAAAATCTCTCTTTGGCAATTATTATAATAATTTACTGCCAAAATACATAGTCTATACTAAATACACCTCAGACTATATCTACGTGGAGGAGATGTATCAGAGAGAAGCTATTAGACATATGAGCTGATACAATTTCTTATGCAGCTCCAGTTTGGAGCACCCCTGTGTTTTTTAATTATCTCAAGAGTTGAATTCAATTTAATTTTTAGGAAAAATTAAATGTATATGTTATAACCTAGTTGGATAAAGCTGGAGGGAGAAGCTTCTTTAGTATCAAACCAAAGGCGTCTTACTTTAATTAGATTTAAGGGTTCTTAACCCTTTTTTGAGTCAAGAACCCCTTTGGCAATCTGTTTTCCTCATAATAAGATTTTTAAGTGCATAAAATACAAAGAAAGGAAAGCATACAATTATCAAAATATTTCAAATTCACAGGCCCCATGGGTTATATAAAATTTTGAGTATAACTTCCTTTATCAGCTTGGTATAGGCTTCTTGGTTAGGAGGGAACTGCATAAAACCCAGAGCATGGCAGATACTTGGATGGACAAGGTATTCTATTCCTCAAGAGAAAGGCATAAGCCAATCTCACAATTCTTGTTATGAGGGCTGTATCCTTTAGTCTTTCAGTAACTAGGCCTATTGTTTATTTCCTCTTCTTCAGCCTGGAGGTCAGTTCCTTTTCCCTGACCCAAAGACAGTATATTTGTTCCCATCCCATAATGGTTGTTATTTGTCCTTCATTCTCAAAGAAGACCATGAATCAAGGAGGTGATGCCATGACAAGCAAGTGAATTAGAATTAAGTGAGGGAGGACTGTGCAAGGTAACCTCCCCTCACTTTCCCCTCCTTTACTTTCTGAGCCTAGTGACCAGACATAGATCCATAGATCAAGAAGATTGGAGATGGCCCTAGGGCTCGGATGAAATGGGAGACTTTGGCTTTTTTAAGCTAAGGTCTTCCACAGGTCTCAGTTTGATAAGGCTGTACCCATTCGGTGATTAACTAGGTAGCAAATGAGACAAATAATCTCCTCTTTCATCTAGTCCAAAAAATCAAAATAAATGAATGAATGAATCTGGGAGGGTAAGACTCCGAGACTTCTGATTGTTCCCATCCAAAGATTATAGGGAGTGTCAAAGTTTTCTAGAATGACCCTCCTCCATTCTTTGTCTTGTGGTTCAGCTTCCTCATCTACTCTTTTGGAGATGTGGCAAGTACTATGGCAGCTCAAGCTCCCCACAAGCTAATGCTATCCTTTAAGCATCTCTGTCTTTTCACAAACTGTCCTGTAGAAAAAAGGCTTGCCACTCAAAAAAGTCTCTTCCTCCATGAATGCTACTACTAAATTTTAAGGCTTCTAAGTTAAAGATTCTTTACTTGCTGAGGTCACTTGCTGAGGTGCCTGAAATTTAGGGAAGCCTTTTGAGAAAGCTAGATTCTAGCTGACAACTTCATTCTCTGGCTTGAATAATTCTGAAGCTTAAGGCTAATTCTACTGGGCTCAGCCACACTCCAGAATGCAAGACTTTTAAGTTCTCACAGTGTGTCCAGCTGGGATTTAAGCTCTTTTAGCAAAAAATATCAAAAAAGAAAAATGTTCACAACAATATCCTGTAACTGAAGAACCTTCACTAAGATGTAGAAAATATAAATAAATCTGAGTGTCAGTCCTTTGGGGGATAGGGAGGGAAGAGGGGGAGGATATTAATGCTGACACATCTTTTCTACTGTTTAATTATGTCCAACGGTACATCATTCAGCAGCTTCCCCTTTATCATTTACTTGGAAGGAATTTAAGCAGCAGAAATTACCCCCAAGTGCCTTTAGAAATGAAATACATAGGCAGAAGCAAACAAGGACTAGTTCCAAGCAATAGATTAATAATTCTTAGATACCAGCCATGCTTGTGTGACTATGATTGTTTACATGACTTGATCCTTTATCCCCTCATTATTTGGGCCTCCAGGATGTATAGTTCCTATATGAAGTAGGATCCTGGCACTTCTAGAGTACAATTAAAATGGTGCTAAAGAATAATCTGTGCCCCCTCTGATGGCTTACATGCCCATGTGAATATAGCGGTGGAAACATGCATATTTTCTGCATCAATGTGTTTAAGGTTCAAATGCATATTTCATTTAGCATTACAAATTGACTGTCTGACAGAATTAGGTAGAAGAAATATATATAAAACTCATGATGATTTGTGGATAATTGACTAACCACACAGGTGCATGACTTCTCCCATGAGATATCCCTTTCCACTGTGGCTCATGTGTTGTCATGAGACCATGGAAGCAAAATTCCAATCATGCCTTAGAGCTTTTTAGAGTCCATTAATTTAGAGTCCAGAATTACTTATTTTATCATCCAAAGTTTCACAAAATCCTTTCCATTATAAATATTAACATTAATGCTAGGATAATAATAAAAGAGCATTGCTTTTCAATCCAGTAGGCATGATTATACCATAGAGAGAAGTAGCCTTATTCCAGGGATCATTGTTTTACTAAAAAAAGAAGAAAGTTTCTGCTTCCTCCAATATTCTCCCTTAATCTGGAATGTCCTGGGACACTGGTCATATCATACGCTAGTCTGTAATATCATGCAGGAGGATGCCAGGACAAAAACTTTCTTAGTTGGTGTCATATCAGGGTGTATGCCTATGAGATCATCAACTCTGAGAGATATGTGTTATTATGCTATTTTTAAGGGTACATCATTAAGGAAATAGGTAAAGAATTAAAGAGAATTTATAAGCCATGAAACCGCAGCTGTTATAATTTGTCTTTGTTTCCTTAGTATCTTTCAATCTCTTAAACATGAAGGCATTTAACAGAAGACTGTTAAATTGAACACTTTTTGAAGATTGATAGATGACTGAAGAAACCAATATGTAGATATATCAAAGAATGAAGAAGAATGAGTGTCCAATGATTACATTATATTAGAATAAATGCATTCAACAGATGCCTAATGATCACTTACAAGTGCTATAAAAATTTTTAAGTGTTAAGTGGAAGTGAGCTTTGATCATGATTTAATTATCATCAAAATCATCATCTTACTCTTCTCATATTTTTAATAGGATTCAGGTAAAAACAGTCAGTATATTTGATGTTCTATTGATTACTACAAAGGTTAATAAAATAATTACTTTTTGTAGTTGAATAAAAGTATTAGGATGTAATCTCATCATTTGTAGTTTTACTAAAAGCATTCTTTGAGTAAACCAAGTAATAGATAGGATGACCGACATGACAGATGTAGATCTCATTGTATACCCACATGACTTTGATCTCCTTTGCTTTATCTTTATATTTTGAAAGCTTTTTGTTCCCAGCAGGTAGAAATGATGGATGTTTGGTATAATGCTACCTACTCAAAACATTGTTCTAAAGTTTTTATGGATCGATGTTACATCTTGGCAATTCCAAGCAATAACTTAGTCTGCAGTGATAGTCCAATTCATGTACATTTTATTGATTGGGTTCTCCAGGTTAATATGAGGTCAATATTGACAGCATAGGAATTTATTTACCAGTTGATGAAAAATAGATATTCCTTGAACTTCTGAGAGATATTCCTAGACATTATGTCTTGCTGGGCATTTTGATAGGTGTTGAATTTTTATAACCCAAAGTTTCCTTGTATTATTTGTCATTACCACCATTATTATTAATATCATGTGCAAGATACTAATCTAAGTACTAGGAGGTCCTACACGCACAAGACTCACAATCTAATGATAGTGGTTATATGAGTGTGTGAGTGGTGGGTGGGAGTGATTTATGTTAAGGGAGAAGTGAGGAGATATATAGGGGTAAGCTCAATATCTATTATCTTACTAAAAACACCCTCAGCATTGCTACTGTAATAGGGAGAATATCA
This sequence comes from Sminthopsis crassicaudata, assembly GCF_048593235.1. NCBI lineage: Eukaryota > Metazoa > Chordata > Mammalia > Dasyuromorphia > Dasyuridae > Sminthopsis > Sminthopsis crassicaudata. The sequence goes on along the minus strand of NC_133619.1, from coordinate 429,318,244 downwards.
GGGATGACATACTATTCTGTTCCCACATGATTTTGACCTTTTCTAGAAGATCACTATATTTTGAATATGGTTATAGATAGCTATTATATAGCTATAGGTATATCTATATCTATAGATATAGATATGTTCATATACATGAATAATTATAATAACTACTCAGTACCAAATAATTCATGTGAACAATAACTGTTGTAGGATTCTGGGAAGTGAAAGATTACTTCCTGGTTTCATATAAACTATTTAAATTATCAAAAGCACTTGGTATAATCCTTAAAACTTAAAATATTTGACAATTAATAAACCTAATATATTATCCCCCCTTATTTTATATAATACCACTGGGTTCCATATTGAAAATGACTAATGTTCTAATATCAGACTCATTCTTTAAAGATCGTTTGACCAAGGACAACAGTAAGGTGGAACCATAGGAAAGGCACACATCTTAAGAAACTGTCAGACATCAGTCTACATTGCCTGCAGACAGCTGGCTGATTCAACTCCAGTAGACTAACCATTTCTGGCAACTGGATTCCTGGGGGCAGGGAAGGAGGAAACCCATCAAAATCATTTAAATCTTTGAAGTGTAAATGGATTACAGCTGACACTAAGGGACTGTTTTTCAGGAGGGAGGTGAGTGTCCCATTGTCTATTGGCCTTTAACAAGAATGGCCCTGACAGCATCCAGAGTATTTGGAGAATGTCACTAGGTAGGATTTAGAGAACAGAAATAGTACAGAAAGAATTTTAAAACCATTGACTAGAGCTTGAATGGCATGAAAAGCAAATAGATGAATTTGTATTTGTTTTCTTTCTCTTATCACAGAAACATGCAATGTAAAACCATATGGAGATAGCTTTTGCTACTATTGATTTTTTTCTTTTTTTTACACTCAACATTTTCTCCCATTTCAAATTTAGAAATCTCTTGGATAATTTATCAACACAATGCCAAGTATCCAGATGTTTAGAAATATTCAGGTGATTGCTGCTGAGTTCTTCATTTTTCAGTTAACTCTCTGACATCACAAGGACACAACCAGAATCAATCCTGGCTAAAGCCTAGAGGTACATTGAGTTATTACACCTCATGTCAGAGGTCTATGAAGTTGAATGGAGAAAAAATATATCTTTATTTTCACTAACCTCTAAATGAAATTAAAATTTTTTAAAATTATAAATGTAGTCCACACCTGTCAGAATGGCTAAGATAACAGGAAAAAATAATGATGAATGTTGGAGGGGATGCAGGAAAACTGGCACACTGATGCATTGTTGGTGGAGTTGTGAACAAATCCAACCATTCTGGAGAGCAATCTGGAATTATGCCCAAAAAGTTATCAATCTGTGCATATCCAGCAGTGCTATTATTGGGCTATATCCCAAAGAAATACTAAAGAAGGGAAAGGGAACTGTATGTGCCAAAATGTTTGTGACAGCCCTTTTTGTGGTGGCTAGAAACTGGAAAATGAAGGGATGCCCATCAATTGGAGAATGGTTGGGTAAATTATGGTATATGAATGTTATGGAACATTATTGTTTTATAAGAAATGACCAGCAGGATGAATACATAGAGACTTGGAAAGACTTACACGAACTGATGCTGAGTGAAATGAGCAGAACGAAGAGATCATTATACATTTCAACAACAATACTGTATGAGAACGTATTCTGATGGAAGTGGATATCTTCAACAAAGAGAAGATATAATTCAGTTCCAATTGATCAATGATGGATAGAATCAGCTACACCCAGAGAAGGAACACTGGGAAATGAGTGTGAACTATTTGCATTTTTGTTCTCCTTCTCAAGTTATTTTTACCTTCTGAATCCAATTCTTCCTGTGCAACAAGAGAACTGTTTGGTTCTACACACATATATTGTATCTAGGATATATTATAACATATTTAACATGTATAAGACTGGCTGCCATTTAGGGGAGGGGGTGGAGGGAGGGAAAGGAAAAGTCAGAACAGAAGTGAGTGAGAGGGATAATGCTGTAAAAAATTACCCATGCATATGTATTGTCAATAAAAAGTTATCCAAAAAGTAAATTATGAATGTAGTCAACAAACTATTTTCAGAAGACATCATAGGTTTCTAGATTTCATAAGACTGCCTAAGGAATCCATGATGCCAAAGGGTTTAAAAAAAAAACTCCTGTCCAGTTAGGATATTCCAGATGGAGGAATTGTGTAAGGAAAGAAGGGTTGGCAGGGACAGGTTGGTTTTTAGGTTCCAGTATAAAATCCCCTTTGCCATCAGCTTTAATCACAACCCTGGGAGAAAATTCAGATGTATAACAATATGCATCCAACGTAACTTTCCAACATTCTTCCAAATTATTCCCTTTCAAGCATTTTCTATTCCAACAAAATATAATTTCCAAATATTCCCCAAATTAAATATTCCATCATCTAATTTCCTTTTATAAGCCATGTCATTTCCCCTACCTTTGCTTCTCAAAATCCTTATCTTTCTTGAAGTTTCAATTAAAGAATGCCCAATCTCAAGGAGATTCTTGCTTCATATCTTGATTGCTCTGCCTTCCAAATTGCAATGATTAAACTGTGTACCATTTCTTCATATTTCACATCTTTCCCATGAAACCTCTCCAGTTTCTGTTTTTCCTAACTTCTTTGAACTCTTAACATGAACTTTTGCCATATTATAAACATTCCATTGATAGTTTAACTCTGGCTCCCAATTCTGCCATTCTTGGCCTAAATTCTCAGTATAGATTCCCACAATGCCTTTGAAAATTTGCCTACTAAGAACTCCCATACTCGACATTCCTATCCAATTGTGTCTACCTCAATATTAGGCTTAGCTGCCTTTTGATACATCCATAGTATCACTGTTTGGTGAGATGTTACTTATTCAGTGAGTTGTCTTCTATACCTAAACGTGGTAAATGTTTAGGAGATAATGAGTAGAACACTCTATCACATCTTATTACTAGGTAATGTATAATCAAGGGTTAAAGACTTGCAGCAAAACTCAGCTGTTGAAGGAACCTAGAATACCGATAAGATGAGAGATGAAAAAAAGTCACAAATGACTAAACAATGAAGAATCAAAACAACTATTAAAATGCCAGAGTCAGATCTGGATAAAACAGACAGAAATCCGGGTGAGACAGAATAAAGAGTCCAGAAGCCAAGTTCAAATATGTCACAGAAATTAGTTCTGGTTTAAGAGCTCATATTCATCAGAGGAATGACAATTTTCTGTGCTCAGTATATGCTTCAGTACTGCACCCTTTAAGCAATTGATCATTGTGTCCCAGGCATATCTCCTCTGCCTATTAAAATAGCAGACTTGTCATAAGTTAGGATATAGATGCAATCTAGTTGTACTGGAGAATTCATGTAGAAAAATGGTTATAAATAAGATCAGAAATGTATTGAAGGCGAATGTCAGGCTAAAGAATTTAAACTCTGTCATGAAGATAATAGAGAACCATTTGTGAACAGTGTTGTCATAATATTTGAGTCATCTTTTAGTAAAGTTGATCTGTCAATACTATTCAGGATGATTGGAGGGGGTTAGAAAATGGAGACAAAGAGAACAGGAAATAAGATACTAAAAAGGAATGGTCATAGTGGGAATGAAAACAGTATCAGGTGAAATTATTTAGAAAGAATTAACAGTATTTACTTATATTGAGGGCAATACCCCATTGATTGATTAATGGGGCATCCATTTATATTGATGCAAAATTATGATAAAGAAAGACAAATTTTAAGGAAAGTTGCTGAGATTTTGTCAGGTCAAATTCAATGTAATGTTGTGCTAACTAAATAGAAAGAAACTAGAATTCAGGAGAGAGGTGGAAGCTAGAGAGATTTATGTTTGGAATGAAAATTACATAGAAGTAATAAGAATGCATGAGATATAGGAGAAATTGTAGAGAGTGAGAAAATAATGAGTCTGCCTTAGGGCAAATATTTAGGGGACAAAAGACAAAACAGTAAATAAAATAGAGAAGCTGAAGTGAGGATGATAAGAAGGCAATATTCAGACAATCATCTGTGTAATGAGAAGAATGAAGTAAGAACTTTTCTAATCCTAAAATCACTGGAGTGGGATTCATCTGCTGATTCTTCCACTGCTTACAATCAAGTGAAGGAGGTGGCAACTTATGATGTTCTAAGGATAAAAGAGTTATCTTTCCAGCATATTTATCTCCATAGTATTCAAACTCTGACAGTTTAGGCTCTATGAGTAGTCTGTAGCCCTAGATGGGGCCAGACTATCAACAAGGCTGTGAAAGCAAAAGTGACTCTCTGAGATAAGGTCCTAATCCATAGTACTTCTACATGAATGTCTGAGGTGTTAACATCCAAGAGGGAGCCCATCCCAGTGTACAATCACAGAATCCAGAAGAAAAAAAGTTTCAGAAAGATGGTCAGTGGTATTAAATTCTTTAGAGATAAAAGACAATGAGCTCCAAGAAGAAACTGGAGAGGAGGAAATGTCTAAGAGATCACTGATGTGTCTGAAGGGGGCAATCTTGGTGGAGGGGTGTGAAGAGAAGACAGATTACAGGGAGTTCAAAAGTCATATATGGAAAGCTCAAAACAACCAGAATGTCAGGAAGTCTAGCACTCATATTACTATAGGCTAACCATCATGTGGCTCTGTTCAACAGTGAGATGATTCAAACCAGTTCCAATTGTTCAGATAGATAGGACTATGGAAACAGAATGTGGTTCACAACATAGCATTTTCACTCTTTGTTGTTGCTTATTTTCATTTTATTTTGCTTTTTTTTTTTTACTGGTTTGATTTGATTTTTCTTCTGTAGCACGATAATTGTATAAGTATGTAGGAATATATTAACATATATTTCTACCATGTTTAACATATATGGGACTACTTGCCATCTAGGGGAGGACATGGGGAAGGGGAAGGCATGGGGGAATGGAGGGAAAATTAGAACACAAGGTTTTGCAAGGGGTAATGTTGAAGAATCGCCCACGCATGTTTTGAAAAATCAAAAGCTTTAATTAAAAAAAAAAGAAACTTTAGGCTATCTAAATGAAATAGAGATAATAATTACTTGGACAGTTCTTGTATCCATTTTCATCATAGCCTCTAAATAAGCAATTAATGTAAGCAATTAATGACCAGTTGAATTAAATATAGAGTAATGCAGCTGCAATAAAGTCTACACTTTAAGAGATATATTCAATGTGTGTCATGCATCAAAAAAATCTATTTTTTTGTTTATTTCTATCTGATGATGAAATTTAATTCATACTGTGATCTTTAGAAATGTAAATTAAAGTCTGATGCTATTTAGGGTAGCAGAGGTTAATCAAAACCCCTGTGTTTTAAAAAGAATATCCATATTTATTATTTGGATTATATATAATTCTGTTTATTTTAACAATATTTTTCTGGATACAGTTTTGAATCACATTGACTAGATGTCCATTTTCAACTCTCTCCCAGTGAACAATATTCACAAGAGTGTTTTGTTTAAAAATGCACAAAGGTATCTTATTAAATAATGTCACAAACATGAAGTTCATTATTATGCAAATGCCATCCTTGGAACAGATTTGTTAATTGCAACTCATTTGCATAATTAATGAACTCCCAAATGAATAATGCCTTTGCAGATTTGCGCAGCATTGTTTTAAAATAAATTATAAAATACATGTCAAATGAAGAGTGCTTCGTAGATTCCCATAGCATTGTTTGAAAATTAATTACCAAATGCTTGTCAAATTAAAATGAGTTTGTAGTTTTTACAATGTTATTTTAAAATTAATCACAAAATAAAATGTCATTGCATTAAAGTAAACAACTTGTTCTTTTCTCTAAAAGAAGTACAAAAAATACTGTTTTAACTTCAATTACATTGTTTGTTATACTGATTCCATGGTTTTATTCATTTTGTCATCACATTATATTTTAACAAAGTTGGTATCTGTTAGCATGTTAATATTTTAGTAAATTGAAATTTAATTGAATTTTATTATGTTGCTTATTTAATAGAGCTAATGATTAATGTATTGCATATGGACCCTCTATGGAAATGTCCATAACAGATTAATGGTATTTGAGAAAAAAAGAAAAGAAAAACTTAATTGTAACTGGACCATTACTGTTAAAGGCTTAAAAACAGTCTTTCCAGTCCTGGCTTTTTAAAGTCATTTAAAAAAAAACATAGTTTTGGTCTATTTTAGTTTATATAAGGCTGAACATGTAATTTCATTGTTCTAGGGCTCTCTTAGCTCTCTTTTAGGTAGGGAAATTCACTCTGCTAGTTTTCTGCAATTTATAGACTTGTAGTGGTTGGAGTTTTTGGAAGCTTCAGTGGTTTATCCTTGGCCATAGAGCCAGATCTTATTGGATTCAAGATCTGATCTCTCCTCATTATGCTACATTCTCTTTCTTTTTGTATGATAAGGTTCTTTTACCATTTCAGTGATAATTACATTATGGCTTATAATCATTACATTATACCCTTTTTAAAAAAATTTGATAAAGATGCTTCATAATCAGACAAAAGCTTTACCTGCTGGAATATAATGTTTTAGCAAAAACTTATTGTTATGAAAATCTATCTGGTTCACAACTCTTCCAAAAACACAATAAATCAATACAAAAGAATACATTTCCTTCCTGTAGTCCAAGGTTACACAAGTTATAGAAGTGGTATCCTTCAAAAGTCTGTTCAAATTTCATTTCTTAAAGATGTCAATCTTTCCAGTTCCTCGCAGTTGCTAAGGCAATTCACTCAGAACTGCCTTCTACTTGTTTGTGCCAATCAGTTAAAAACTTACTAGCTGTGATCCTGGGTAAAGTTCTGACATCTTTTAAGCTCAGTTTTTCCTTTTCTGTAAAATGAGGGTGTTAGATTTGATTGCCCCCCAAATAGACCAAAAAATAATTGGAAACTAAATAATCTTATACTAAAGAATGATTGGGTAAAACAGAAAATCATAGACATAATTAATAACTTCACCCAAGAAAATGACAATAATGAGACATCATACCAAAATGTGTGGGATACAGCCAAAGCAGTAATAAGGGGAAGTTTTATATCTCTATAGGTCTACTTGCATAAAATAGAGAAAGAGAGGGCCAATGAATTGGGCTTACAACTAAAATTGCTAGAAAAGGAACAAATTAAAAACCCCCAAACAAACACAAAACTTGAAATTCAAAAAATAAAAGGTGAGATTAATAAAATTGAAAATAAAAAAAAAAACTATTGAATTAATTAATAAAACTAAGAGTTGGTTTTATGAAAAAACCAACAAAATAGACAAACCCTTAGTAAACCTTATTAAAAAAAGGAAAGAGAAAAAGCAAATTGATAATCTTGAAAATGAAAAGGGTGAACTCACCACTAATGAAGAGGAAATTAGAACAATAGTTAGGAGCTACTTTGCTCAACTTTATGCCGATAAATTCGATAACTTAAATGAAATGGAAGAATACCTTCAAAAATATAGCTTGCCCAGATTAACAGAGGAAGAAGTAAGTAGTCTAAATAGTCCCATCTCAGAAAAAGAAATAGACCAAGCTATTAACCAACTTCCTAAGAAAAAGTCCCCAGGACCAGATGGATTTACAGGTGAATTCTACCAAACATTTAAAGAACAACTAACTCCAATGCTATGTAAACTATTTGAAAAAATAGGGATTGAAGGATTCCTACCAAATTCCTTCTATGACACAGACATGGTACTGATACCTAAACCAGGTAGATCGAAAACTGAGAAAGAAAACTATAGACCAATTTCCTTAATGAATATTGATGCTAAAATCTTAAGATATTAGCAAATAGATTTCAGAAAATCATCCCCAGGATAATACACTATGACCAAGTGGGATTTATACCAGGAATGAAGGGCTGGTTTAATATTAGGAAAACTATTAGTATAATTGACCATATTAATAATCAAATTAATAAAAACCATATGATCATCTCAATAGATGCAGAAAAAGCATTTGATAAAATCCAACATCCATTCCTACTAAAAACGCTTGAGCGTATAGGAATAAACGGACTATTCCTTAAAATAATAAGGAGCATATATTTAAAGCCTTCAGTAAACATCATATGTAATGGTGATAAACTAGAACCTTTCCCTGTAAGATCAGGAGTGAAACAAGGTTGCCCACTATCACCATTACTATTCAATATAGTACTAGAAACTCTAGCCTTGGCAATAAGAGCCGAGAAAGAGATTCAAGGAATTAGAGTAGGAAATGAAGAAATCAAATTGTCACTTTTTGCAGATGACATGATGGTATACTTAGAGAACCCCAAAGACTCTGCTAAAAAGCTATTAGAAATAATTCAGAATTTTAGCAAAGTCGCAGGATACAAAATAAATCCACATACATCCTCAGGATTTTTATACATTACCAACACAATCCAACAGCAAAAGATACAAAGAGAAATTCCATTCAAAATAACAGTCGATAGTATAAAATATTTGGGAATGTATCTACCAAAGGAGAGTCAGGAATTATATGAGCAAAATTACAAAACACTTGCCACAAAACTAAAGTCAGATTTAAATAATTGGAAAGACATTCAGTGCTCTTGGATAGGCCGAGCGAATATAATCAAGATGACAATACTCCCCAAACTAATCTATTTATTTAGTGCTATACCAATCAGACTCCCAAGAAACTATTTCAATGACCTAGAAAAAATAACAACAAAATTCATATGGAAGAATAAAAGGTCGAGAATTGCAAGGGAACTAATGAAAAAAAAGTCAGAGGAAGGTGGTCTAAGTGTACCTGATTTAAAGCTATATTATAAAGCAACAGTCACCAAAACCATTTGGTATTGGCTAAGAAATAGACTAGTTGATCAGTGGCATAGGTTAGGTTCACAGGGCAAGATAGTGAATAAAAATAGCAATCTAATCTTTGACAAACCCAAAGATCCCAAATTTTGGGATAAGAATTCATTATTTGACAAAAACTGCTGGGAAAATTGGAAATTAGTATGGCAGAAACTAGGCATGGACCCACATTTAACACCACATACTAAGATTAGATCAAAATGGGTCCAAGATTTAGGCATAAAGAACGAAATCATAAATAAATTGGAGGAACATGGGATGGTTTACCTCTCAGACTTATGGAGGAGGAAGGAGTTTGTGTCCAAGGGAGAACTAGAGACCATTATTGATCACAAAATAGAACATTTTGATTACACCAAATTAAAAAGTTTCTGCACAAACAAAACTAATGCAAACAAGATTAGAAGGGAAGTAACAAATTGGGAAAAAAGTTTTACAGTTAAAGGTTCTGATAAAGGCCTCATCTCCAAAATATACAGAGAATTGACTTTAATTTATAAGAAATCAAGCCATTCTCCAATTGATAAATGGTCAAATGATATGAACAGACAATTTTCAGATGATGAAATTAAAACTATTTCCACTCATATGAAAGAGTGTTCCATCCAAATCACTACTGATCAGAGAAATGCAAATTAAGACAACTCTGAGGTATCATTACACACCTGTCAGATTGGCTAAAATGACAGGAACAAATAATGATGAATGTTCGAGGGGCTGTGGGAAAACTGGGACACTGATGCATTGTTGGTGGAGTTGTGAAAGAATCCAACCATTCTGGAGAGCAATCTGGAATTATGCCAAAAAAGTTATCAAAATGTGCATACCCTTTGACCCAGCCATACTACTACTGGGCTTATATCCCAAGGAACTACTAAAGAAGGGAAAGGGACCTGTACGTGCCAAAATGTTTGTGGCAGCCCTTTTCATAGTGGCTAGAAGCTGGAAGATGAATGGATGTCCATCAATTGGAGAATGGTTGGGTAAACTATGGTATATGAATGTTATGGAATATTATTGTTCTATAAGAAATGAACAACAGGAGAAATACAGAGAGGCTTGGAGAGACTTACATCAACTGATGCTGAGTGAAACGAGCAGAACCAGAAGATCATTATACACTTCAACAATGATACTGTACGAGGATGTATGCTGATGGAAGTGGATTTCTTCAACATAGAGAAGAGCTAATCCAATTCCAATTGATCAATGATGGACAGAACCAGCTACATCCAGAAAAGGAACACTGGGAAATGAATGTAAACTGTTATTTTTACCTTCTGAATCCAATTCTTCCTGTGCAACAAAAAATTCGGTTCTACTCACATATATTGTATCTAGACTATACTGTAATATATTTAACATATATAAGACTGCTTGCCATCTGGGGGAGGGGGTTGGGGGAGGAAGGGAAAAAATCTGAATAGAAGTAAGTGCAAGGGATAATGTTGTAAAAAATTACCCATGCATATGTACTGTCAAAAAATGTTATAATTATAAAATAAAATAAAAATTAAAAAAAAAAAGATTTGATTGCCCCCAGGGTACTTTCCATCTCTAAATCTATGATCATGGAACAAACATAAGCAATGTTCTCTGAACTTTTAGGAACAGGCTATTGCTTTATATGATGACGCCCTAAATGAACCCTTTAGTCATCAAACAACCCTCAGATCATAAATTTCTTTACAAATTTTTGTGCCAAATTGAAACAGCATAAAAGATCCATCTATGACTGTTGACTTATGAAAATGCGTTACACCTATGGTTGGTTTTCTGTATGCTAAATGGTTTTTTATTTGAACATCTAATTCAGTTGAACATATGTTCTAGCCTTATGGATATGTGAACACAGCAGAAGCATTTGACTGAATCCTGCTGTTTAGACCAAAATATAGTTTTTAAAATGCAGATATTCTGAACTGCACACTAGAAGCATCATGGGACAACATTTTGTGTGAACTTCCTAAAATGAACAAAGGGCATGTGAGAAGTACAACTGATGGTGTTTGTACCTGTCCTTGCAGTTTCAATGGTGCAGCTGGGCAAAGAGTGGTCTGGACCTCTGTAATAGACTGGTGAGGTGGTGGTGGGAAAGGTCCTGTCCAGGCTGAAAAGCAATATTTCAAAAGGTAGATGACATTAATCAACTCACTTAAACTTTTGGTAGTCTGAGTTTTGATTTCTATGTCCACCTCTGCTGCTTCCTACCCTTCATCTCAGGATGGAGAGATGATGTTTTAAGATTCTCTGACTCCTGATTATCAGATCAGCCCCTGCTTTGGATCCCAGTTCTTTTTCTAGTTAGAAATTTTTCTCTTCAGGCTCACTGATGATCCTAATTAAAGCCACCTGTCAACAATCTCTTGTGGGGGATCTGGTACTATTGTCTAGTCATAGGGATTGTTAACTTTTTATGTGTGTCTTAGACCCTTTTGTGAAGTTTATGGACTCTTAAAAATAATGTTTTAAAAAGCATTCTTTTAAAAAGAAAATCCACTATATTGAAATAGTTATCCTTCAAGTCCCTGTTAAGATGCCACCTTCTATGGAAAACTTTTCCCAATCCCTCTAAATCTAGTGCCTTCACTCTGTTGATTATTTCCAGTTTATATTGTTTATATTATATAACTTTTATCTTCATTGGTTGCATTAGGCCTCCCCCTTTTGACCAGGAGCTCCTTAAGAATAGGGACTGTTGCTTTTTTTGTATTTCCAGTGCTTAGCAAAGTGATTGATACATAGTAGGTCCTCAATAAATATATGTTGACTAAATGACTAAAAATTAATGTTAAAAAATTCATGAATCTCAGGTTAAGAGAAGAGTACAATCCAAACAAATTACCTCTAACAGACAATGAATCACTTGCAGGTCTGAAAGTACCTAAGGGGAAGATTCCAATGACTTCAGTATTTCAAGTTCAGTTGGAAAGGTCCTCTGAAATGAATTTGCTTCACTTCAAAGAGCATCTGTCATATTTTCAGAAGCAAACTTCTGGTTCTGCCTGTTTCTCTTTTCAGTATTGTATCTAGCTATAACCTCTCTAGCCAGACCCTGGCCATGAAGTGCCCTCTAGTATTTGAATTTTGTTTTGATGGGGTAGAGGTGGAGGAGTTACTTCCGTTATCATTGTGAGCTTTATTTGCTACTTAGCCCCAAATTCACCTAATTTGACACATTGATCTATTTAGAGACTGTGATTTTACAAATTGGAGAACTTACTTCATATTTTACTCAAAAAATGAGGCCATTTCTTTCTTTTCCCCTGTTTCCCTCATCTCGCATCATTCAGCTGGCTTCTGCCACAAGTCCCTTTTTGCTCCTATTTCACAAGAAGAAATATCCCCTTCCTTGCCACAGCTGTCCTTTGTAGATGTTTTCTTCCTTCCTTCCTTCCTTCCTTCCTTCCTTCCTTCCTTCCTTCCTTCCTTCCTTCCTTCCTTCCTTCCTTCCTTCCTTCCTTCCTTCCTTCCTTCCTTCC